>NW_010545465.1:94853-160315 GCF_000687285.1 Phaethon lepturus
TATCATTTCAGACTTGCTGAGATTGCACTCTGCCACATTGGCCAGGTCATGAATGAAGGGGTTAAACAGAGGATGGGGGAAAAACTGTCTAAGGAAGTTATATGGCTCCTATCACTGTATTCTCAGAGAGTGACAAATCTAGTTGAGCTCTCCCTGCCTGGATGTTGACTATGCTGCTCTGTTGAGCCCCGATCCACTGGACCTATACAAGTCCATGCACCCATGTAGGTGTATGACTGGATGACAAAAAGTCTGCAGCCAGCTTCACTGGTCTTACTCTGCAAGCAGAGGGGACCTTTTGTCCATTGTTCTGCTGCACTATCAACGGACTAATGAAAAGACCCTCCCACTGTGAGGGCAGCCTCTTCTCTCCTCTTTCCTGAATTATTGTGTCCTTGACGGCTTATCCATCAAGGTGAGTATAAATAAATACAATAACATCCCTCTCCATATTGTACGGGAGTTTGGTAAAAGAAGCTCATTCTGCCTTGGATAATATTTCTGCCAATGGCCATAAAGGCAGTGTATTTATAGGATATGTGCTAGGTTTTGTTTATCTTTGACATTCTATAACTTAACATTTTCTAGACCATATACAATAAGCAAGCTTACTTTTTTCCTTTCTGTTAGTGTTTTCCAAAAGTCAGATTACACTATTAAATTTTTCCCTTAGGTATATTTAAGAAGGTAACAAAATTCTGTACTTGTTTAAGCATGGGTTTGGATCCACATAGCAGGCAGCCATTTTATCAGGGGCAAGAGGTTTGCACAACCTGAGGGGAGTGACAGCTAGCCCCCAAAAATTATCAGGTCCCAGAGTGTTAGGTTTGAACTCAATCAATTCACCTGTACGTTACTGTGCCTAACAAAGTCCACAACATTAACCAGGCACATAACATCCTATATGAATTAACATCCTCCTCAGTGCAAATGTCCTGGGGTCTTCAATGTGCTCTCACATTCCCCAGCATTTTGCTATCACCAAAAGCATTTTCTCACCAGCAGTGAGAAAATGTACTGCAGTTACAGTAGGTCCCAGTGTGGCATGGTGAGGAGCTGATGTGGTTTTGAGCCTATGCAGGGGGTTGTGAGTCTATGCTATCATTAGCCTCATAATGGTAGTGCAACTTCTGTACAGATACAACCTCCTGTAACCTGGCATTTTCACACGAGACCGTGCAGGCTAACTTTGTGGCAAAGGGTACAAGAAATCACCTTCTTCACGCATAAGTGCTAGAGTTACCGCTCCCATCCTCCAGCTGCAAAACACTGCACCGTGTTTATTTTTCAGCATCACCGTGAGGGAGAGAGGCCATCACAGCATCCACTGCCCCTCCACATCCATGTATCTCCTTCTTACGCCTCACGCCCTGACTTTAGCAGTTCATGGAGGGCTTTCCCTGTCCCTCTGCATGGCTGTCACACATCAAAAGCTCTTCGGTCCTGTTCATAAGGAGTTTTGCGTTTCAATTCTGTTTCACATGTTTCTGTTCATAACTGAACATCTCTGTGCTGCGGCATCCTGCTGAAACTGAAGGCAGGATGAAATTACTTCTGCCTCATGGTTCTCAAAAACTTGTGTCCCAGCACAGACCAGCTCCTTGCAAGGTCCTTCCATGGGTGCAATCAACCTGAGGGATGTCCCCCAAAATCCTAGTTGCACACATGCATACCACTGTGTACAGCACAGACATAAATAATTGAGACTAGGTATGCGTTATAAAAAGCAACACGGGAAATAGCTTTTTGGCCATGCTGTAAAACAGGGGTTGTGAACCTATCTCAAGCTTCCTAAATTGGCCCCATCAGAGATTACTCCCTTTGCTTGTTTGACATAATATTTGAATACATGCTTGAAGAAAGAGTCTTCAAGAAAGCAGGGCCCCACAGCAACAGCCACCCGAAGCGTTAACATTTTTAAAGAGGTACCCGAACTCAAATACACCTTCTTCCAGACCTTCAGATGTGTAGCCAGTCCGTACAAACCGCAAACTCTTTAGGGGCATGTGGCGAGTGTCAGCAACCAGACACCCAGGCACACTTTGAGAGGGGTTTATAGTTTTATGACTTTTTACTGGAAAAAGCACATGTGCAGAACATGGTGCCCTAAGCTTTAGTGCATCCTTGTCTGGTTTTCAGTGGATAAGCAGAAAAGCAGAAACTGCTTCACTTGGCCTCTGTAGTGCCTTCTTCCTGAGGTTACAGCCCTACCCCACCCCAAATACACAAATATGCATGTTCACACAAACACACAGACACACTGCTCTTCAGGAGAGGACCCAGCCCTTTTGCAACTTTCCTGTTCCTTTTTTCATTAAATTTTCCGAAACACCTCAAAAGGGCACGACAGGCTCCTACCAGCTGAATGGTAATGGGGACTACAGGTCACTTTCAGCTTATTGTTTAGAGCACTTACTTACATCTCAGTGGAGGAGCGTTTAATTTCACAACTCATTCGAGCTTTTCTGCTCCCCTTTATACTACTAATCCTTAGAGTTCTTGTGGGCATGTGAAGAAAACAACAGAAAATTCAAATAATCTGTATATTCAAGCTAGGTTTTGCGGTTTTTAATGTCAAGTGCAAGAAACTCCTCACACTGGGTTCACAGATTGCCCTTAGACAAGATCCCCAACTCCTCAGGGCCTCATAAGCTTTGGTGTTTTTTCTCATAACTCCCCTGCAAGTCAAGCAGCAGTATCCTCTTTCTCAAGGAAGCAAAACTGGAATTCATTGAGACTAACCATGTTAAATCCACATCCTAAAGTGCACCAAGGCTTCCTGAAGAGAAGGGGACTTGGCACGTAGACCAAGTGTCTTGCTGAGGGTTCCAGGATGCAGTGAGTCCATTTTCCTTCTAAACATGCTCAAGTAAACGGCAGCACCCTATTTCTGCAAAGCCTCTCATAGACCTGTCCCTTTGCTTGATGATGGCTGCAGCATTTGCCAGTGCAGTCTCAGCCTTTTGGCTGAGCTGTCATTCTCCATCATCTAGCTAACACAGTTATTTCTGTATTATAGACCCGTTATTTGACACTGAAGATACCTGGTTAATATATTAGCTAAAGGGATACTGAGAATATTCTGCCGCCTTTAGCAGGGAATATTGGATGCTTTTGTCTTTGAAATGTCCCACTGGTCTTTCCTTTGTGAATGGCTGTAAATTGCTTACTGGAACTAAAATGCCACTTTTTGTCCAATTCTTTCTTGATTTTACCCAGAAGGTACATAGCAGGGGCTGATTAAATTGCTTGGTGTTGCTCTCTGTCTAGAAGAGACACATGATTCTCTCAGCATATGCATTCAGGAGTCTTTAAAAACCCCAAAACAACGAGTTTTTCATACCTAGTTCCCTGTTGTCTGTCCTTTTTTGGAAAGGCATTAACACACTTTAAGACAGACTTTTTGCACAGAGCTAAAGCTATTTTAGTTTGAGGTCCAGTCTGAATTAGGTGGACAAGTGTCCCCCACAGGACATCTTTCCTGAAGAGGGAAATCATCTGTCTTTTGGAGGTTTCTCCTCTCTATTCCTGGAGCTAATATGAACTCTTAACCTAGATGACCGATTTAACTAATATCGCAACTTTGAGGTCATTAAAGATAGGTGATGTAATGCCCACTGAAGCAAAAGCTTTCAGTAATATTCTCCTTTTAGGCGAAACCTTATTCTAATTTTGGAGAACCAGCAAATCCTGAGGAGCATCTTCTTGGTGTTGGAGAATCCAGAGATGATGATAGTGCTAAAGCAAGATAAAAGAAAAGTAGAACAACTGTGATTTCCTTTAGAAGTTTTATCTCCTTCTCAAACCTTTCCAAGGCTCCCAGTAAACATTCACTTCACAGAATCACAGAATCATTAAGGTTGGAAAAGACCTTTAAGATCATCAAGTTCAACCATCAGCCCAACACCACCATGCCCACTAAACCATGTCCTGAAGTGCCACATCTACACATTTTTTGAACACTTCCAGTGACGATGACTCCACCACCTCCCTGGACAACCTGTTCCAATGTTTGACCACTCTCTCTGTAAAGAAATTTTTCCTAATATCTAGTCTAAACCTCCCCTGGTGCAACTTGAGGCCATTTCCTTTCGTTCTGTCGCTAGTTACTTGGGAGAAGAGACCAACACCCACCTCACCACAACTCCCTTTCAGGTAGACATCCATAAGGTCTCCCCTCAGCCTCCTCTTCTCCAGGCTGAACAACCCCAGTTCCCTCAACCGCTCCTCATCAGACTTGTTCTCCAGACCCCTCACCAGCTTCGTTGCCCTTCTCTGGACACACTCCAGCAACTTAATATCCTTCTTGTAGTGAGGGGCCCACTTTGGATCCACTTCCATTCCTCAGTTAACAGGAATGCAAAAACTACAGTGAACGTTATTCCTTTTGACACCAGCAAAAATGGTGAGGCATTTAACCTTGCACTGAAAACTGTGATGAGGTAAAATATGAGATATTCTGTAAATATAAACCCATTAAAATAAAAAGATACACATGACATAGAAGTATAAAAATTGTTACTGACATGAATAATTCACTAACTATTGCATGGTATAAGTTACCAACTAATGTGTATTATGTGCCATTTAATAGTGGATGTATCCGAAGAAATATGGAAATTGGAACACTTTAATAACTTTCTATATGAAAGATGATGAGACTGCCTAAATGATTAAGAGGAAGATATGTTATAATGAACTAAAGCCACTCGAGTGTAAGGTAATTTTAATTCAAATCTCCATCTGCTTATGTATAATTAAGACTCATTTAACAAGTTAATGCCTAACAGAGAGAACTGATAAGTTTGGTATTAAAGAGCTTAAGAGAAGCAAATTAAACTGTCGAGTTTGAGGAGCTTCCATTTGAATTCCCTGTACCTGAACCAAAACACAATCTTCCAGAGGCATTTTTTTACCCTGACCATACAGCCAGGTGCCAAACTTAGGGAGACAAAGGAGGTGACAAAACAGAATATCCTTTTTATATTTTAATTTTTGATATCATGTCAAGTCAGGAGTTTGACAGCATCTTTGCTGACATGAATATTTATACTGTTCAACCTGCTCACTCTATAGTGTCTGTACACCATTAAGAGGACACTTTGCATGCCATCAAAAATATTTATGCATTGCAGAGATTGCCAGTGGGGTTAAATAACCTATGAAAATAAGAGGGTTGCCTTTGAAGTGCAAAAAAAGTAATATTTTGATCTGTGGTGAATTTTATGTGATATTCGCTCGCTTAACTTTCTATTTCATTCTTTCTTCAAATATCTTTCCTGCATGGTCCAGTAGTCAAAACAGTGACTTCAACCTTTTCATCTTTCATCATGCAATTTTAATTTTCTTCTTTTGGCTTCTTATTCACTGTCAAGATGAGAGTTTCTTATATTCTCTTCATACTTAAAATTCTCTGTGCTCTCAATTTTTTGTCACTGGAGCCAGATGTCAGCTTCAATTTGTTCCTAGTGCTCAGCAATAAGTTAAACACTTTTGGGAAAGTATTGAAAGAACAAACACCATAGTATGTCCAATGCTTACTGTAGTGCGGATGTTTCCAAGTGAAGTCAAAGAATTAAAGCTATGAGGTTTGATGACCAACACCCGATCTCAATAAATGACTGACATAAGACATTGTTGCACTATTTGAAGCTTACTGTTTTGTTCTGAGGACAAAAAACCTTTCTTAATCTGCTTTAGCATTGGCTAAGAGCAGAAAAATTAGGGACTGAATTGTTTAAAAAATATAAAAGAGTAGAACCAATGTCTTACTTCTCAATTTTAGTTTTGGGCAATGGAGGTCCTTAAAATTCAACAGGAAGTGAAATGTTTCTTTGCATGTACATCCACAGATTGACACCATTTAGTGTTTGTAGCAAGTCTCTTCATTATAAAAGCATTTGGGTTAATATGCATTGTGTATGTTACTGTGTGTCTCACAAGCAAGAGAACATATGTTTTAAAAGGTCTTCCTTTCCTCCAAGGCTTAAAAAGGCACCCTGTACAGAGACGTCACCAAAGACATTTGCAGCACGTCAGCAGAATGAGCTTCAACTGGCATAGGAAATATGTCCCAAATGAACCAAATCACCTCATATTGACTAGAGATGGAAACCTACAGCTACAGTCAGACAAGGGTTTGCATTTGTGTTGATAAGCTGATCGGTGAGAAGAAAATTACTTCTTTTAATGAAAACCCCCTCCAATATTTATTACCTTTCAAGTTCAGAAAAGTCTTGCTTAAAAAAGAAAGAAGAAGAGAGAGAGAGAGATGGAAAGAGGAAGAGAGGAAGAAGGAAAGAAGGAAAGGAGGAGGAAAGAAGGAGGAAAGAAGGAGGAAAGAAGGAGGAAAGAAGAAGGAAAGAAGGAGGAAAGGAGAAGGAAAGAAGGAGGAAAGAAGGAGGAAAGAAGGAGACTTAAAAGTGCAACATGAGCTAACAGAGCCAGGAAATTCAAATTTTAAACCAAATTTAAAATCCAAATGCAAAAAAGGAAAGTTAAAGGTTCATACCGACACCATGAACTAATCTGGAGTGGGAGGAGGCATACATTTTCTCCGTGAAGCATTGCTGATGGCCTTTTCCTGGTCCCTGAGTACATCCAGAACCCATTGTGCTGGGACACCCCTGATCTCCTGGATGACACTGTCACTTCTGGATTTTGGGATGTCAGAGGATACTATTTTGGGACATCTTTGTACCTTTATTGAAGAAAGAAGTTTTCAGCAGGGAATATCAGCATGAGATGAACAAATTAGTTGCACCTTGTCTCAGAGATGCCATCCAAAGCCAGTCAGCTGTCCAGGTAGGATTGATATTTGGGCAAGACTGATGACATCTGAAAACCTGGGCAAAATCTATAAATGATGCAGTTATCTGTAACTAAAAAGTGGAGCAAAGTGCTTAGCCTCACAAATGCAGCAATAGCCACCCATGGCTTCTTTAAACAAAGAAACATGCTTCAGAGCAAAGGCATTTAAAGAAAAAAAAACCTGCTCATGATCTCTCTGCAATATCCTTTCTCCTCCAGCAGGCATTAGCTAGCCAGCCTCTCTCAGAGAGTAACACCACCAGGTTTATGACAGTTGCTCTGTTTTTCTTTAGCCAAATGCAAGTCCCCATCGCATTCATTTTATCCTGGCTCCTCAAGAGCATCTAGTGCTCTGAAAAAGCAATAGGTCCATAAAATGGATATTAATAGAGCACTTAGCACATACACGTTTGTGATTAGCAGCTTAAAGGTTAAGAACCCAAGTAAAACAAAAACTGGAGTAGTTCCAGCCTTGAGTCAAGAAGTATTTTAGCACCAAAGCCATGTCATGCACCAAGGGTGCTGTTCTGTAATTTGTACCAAGAAATGGGGGTTGGAAGTGAACATTAGTTAAATAAAAAAGGGAAAAAATCAGGCATCATAATATTAATGAATAATTCAATCCCCACAAGTTCAGAAAGCATAAAGCCAAGGTTGCTCTATCACTGCTTCTGAGATTCTTGCAGCCCTCTTACAGGGCAATGCATCAAGCACAGGCTAGATTTCATCTCTGACTGCTCTCATTCAATTCAGATAGTGTTATCAGTTTCTTTCTTTTGAAAAACATAATAATCTGATGCAGTAGGTTTAGTTTATTGTCACGATCGTACCAAAAATATAATTTTCCCTTTAAAGACACTTACATTGGAGAGCAAGATCTAGGGATCCCACAGATTTTAACTTCACTTATAGTGAGCAATGCTCCTAAATCAGCTGACTATCAGTTGTTAAGTGACTCAAGACAAGTCTTTTTACAAGGCCATCTTGCTAGCTTTGTAGGACAAACTACCTCCCACTGGTCTCAGCTGGGTACTGGGTTGGGGGTCAGGTGAGTGGGACATTAACTTCTTCCCCAGCTGTGATGTGGCCATGATAACACACCGATGCAGCTCCTCTTCCTTGCCTTCTGCTCTTCATCTCAGAGGTGCAAGCAACCCTCTTAAGCAAAATCTGGTCTTGTTCTAGTTGGAAAGCATTTTTTTTTTATGTTCCTTCATATGAAAAAAAACAGTTCTCACAATGGACAAGTCTTTTTTCTTTAAAGATTTATGGCAACGTGAAATGTATTGTGCCTCTTCTCTTTTAATTTGCCTTGGTGCCAGAATGTTATTTTCCTCATTAAAAATTATGACATTTGGAAAAAAGTATATGCAGGAATAAGCAGCATGTGAGATGTCAGCCTTGGATTTCACCGATGACGAACTGCTGGGATGAGGGAGTCCAATGCCGAGTCCTGTCCTGCAGAGAAACCACCTGAGAGCAGTGACCAATGAAACCCTCACCTGCTCTTCAGCCCCTCTGCATCACCACCCTCGGCCGCCTCGCAGCCCTGCGCTGGGCTCATGTGTTTATTTTCCATGCTAGCAGAAATGATCGAGGCATTTCATCAGGGCAAAACACAACACTTCTTCTCCCAAAGGCTGCTTAGGGGAGAAAGGTAATGTCACTTAATAACTGTAGAAGAAGAAAGGAGAGAAAACCATGGTGGGAAACCCCCAGATTAAGAATTGGGCACGGATGTGCTGATTGCAGCAGATGAAGAAGGAGGGAGAAGGTGGCTGAGGTCCGTCAGGGATGTGCTGAGCTAGAAACCATGTCACGGTGTGCCACCAGCAGCATTGCTGTATGACCCCTCAGACTTCTCTCTGTCTCTCACTAGATTTTGACAGAGTTCCTCAGATTTGGATGCATTTCTGTTTACAACCTATTAATGTATCACCTCTAAAAATATTGTTTATTTGTTTCTCTAATTATTCTCTACTACTTAATACACCCTCCACCCTCATCCAGTTCGGTCTTTAATCAGACATGGGTTTTCCTAATTTTCTTTCTCAGTGATGAAATAATGATACCACATTTTCTGAAGATCCAGGTTGTTCTCTTAATTTGTGTGTCATAATAGTTAGTTTGAGAGGAGCTCTGCGTCATGATTTAATAATGGGAAGAAAATAGTAAGTACTGTGTCTAAGGGAAAGGCGTAACAGTAGCCATTATCTGGAGCTAATGGCAGCTGAACTCTGATTAGGAATGAGACCTGTTTTTAGGAGTGTGATCACTGGAATGTGAGGGAAACAGCCAAATCTCTGTGCTTTGATGTCTCCAGAAGAAGAATGTGTACCTTTCCAGGTAATTTAGGTTAGTAAAAGTCAATTCCCTGGCTCAGCTGGAGGGACAATCTGGTAACAGCCCCTTGAAGCAGGACTGTATCACCCTGTGACCCTCTCTGGACTTGGATTCCACAGTCTTTCTAATTTAACAAAAAACAGTGGAAGTATTCTTCATTGCACGTGAATAGCTGTATGTTTAATGAGGATTTAGCATGATGTTTCCCTGAGTCTGGTCGGGAGAATTTTCTGGTTATCAAACTGTGAACTGTCAGTGGCATAATTTTCCTAAGCACTTGGGGAGCAGTGCTCTTACGGTACTTACATGCCTGGAGATGCAGACAGCACTGCCAATGCCTACTCGTGCCAGAAGTGGTTAGAAAAAAAATGATTAATTTCCAGAACTGGATTATTTGGAAATACTATAATGTGCCTTTCTGCATCTTTAAGCGTATCTTTTAAAGCCTGATGCCAAGTGACGTCAGCATCTAATCCTGCTATCAAAAGCCCTTCAGTCAGTTAAGAACTGCTGTGAGTACAGAATCATTGGATAGTTTGGGTTGGAAGGGACCTTTAAAGGTCATCTAGTCATGCACAGAGACAATGAAAATGGGGCTATTGGGCAAAGTCTTCAACCCCACTGACTGCTCCGGACCAGTCATTTCAGCTTGCTGTAACTCACTGGGGTGCCAGCAGCAGCGGCTCAGAAGATGCCCCAGTGGGAGCCGCGGTGCCTGTGCTGCAGGGAGAGACAAGGAGAGATGACACCCTACTCCATCAGGCAGCCAGGCAGCAAGCTGGCCTTGCTCCCGAGCCCCAGCCAGCTCCCACTGGGGCTCTTCCAAAAGACTTGGATGCTCCTCAACAATAAAGTTAAACCCTTAACTCATTTAGATGCCTTTCATTCTCTATATTTCCTTAACTCAGACAGCCGCTGCTAGTTTTTCTTGCATGAGATTTGGCTCATAGTTAGGTATGTGCTCTGTTTATGTTCTGTATGTGTGGAACAAATGTCTAGCTCAGCCAGGGAAAGGACCCACAGTAGTTAACTGACAGCATACAACACAGTAATGTATCACTGAATCATTCAATCAACTAATAATAGCAGGGAACAAAAAGCCAGAAAGACCCTTCTGTGTTCTGCAAAATTAAAGGCTAATTCATAAGAACTAGTCTATGGTATCCTGTATTCCTGAAATCTCTATACGCTGTAAATATCATGCATAGTGAAATGACTGATCCTTTAAAGGCAATCCTTTAAAGGCAAATGATCAATTTAAATCAAAGAACTCTTGACTTTTTTTTTCTTAAAGATAAGCAATAATTTATTTCTCTTTCATCTTCACAATTATCACATACCGCCCAGCTACATGACCAATGCCACTACATAACACAGGAGAATTGCCCACCTACACTTTACTTGGACAAATACAATTGTAATTTACAGATTAAATGTACTGTACAATGTGTTGTTGGAAAAATGTCATTCTTATCTATATGATGGGATGTGGCATATGATTTATAAACAGATGCAATCTAAGATGTAAAACTTTAAAACTCGTTAAGCCAAGGATACAGTATAAAGCATTTTGTTTTGGTATTGTATTGTTACTAAAGTAGAAAAAAAGAAAACTAGAGAAATAAATCCAGATCTTAACTTACAGGATATGTATTAGGTTAAGAAATTAATTGGCTTCTCCATTTTTTTTGTTTTGTTTTTCTTTTTCTTTTTTTTTCTAGAAACGAATAATATGAATATATTGCAGGATAAAGAAAGACTGCCAGATAAAGAAGGTACTGTTATATGAAAAACAAATTAAAAATTACCAGGTAATTTTGCTTACAAAAAAGGTCAAACTATAAACAGTCACAAAATATATAAAAATGCCACATTGAACGAGGCAATCGTACTCTACCTAAACTGGTAGTATACTCTCTGAAAGAAGTTGCGTTCATACAGTAGTAACTGATAAAAAGGCATTATGTACCCTTGTGCCATCTGGAGATTTAGCACCGTGTGTCATCAGTTCTTGGATTGTCATCCAGTTGTCCAAGATTTTCTTGTTTCTCTTTTTCATCATCTTTTTGTGACTCAGTTCAATAATGTTAATTTCCTTTTTGCCCTCGCTGCCACTCTGTGGACTTTCTTTAAGACACTCCAGCCTGCTCCTCATCATGAACTCCCGCCGCCTCCTCTGCTCCTTAGCTCGCACCAAATGCTGCTTCCGCTCTTCTTTGCTCCAGTAGCGACCCATCTTCATCTCACTCATCGTATCATCATCTGTCGTCATCCCACTCCGCTCCTCTTTAATTTTTAAGGCACGTTCCTTCAGGATTCTGTCTCGAACTGGTCTCTTTGTGATATACCTCGTCCCATCACTCCTTATTTTCACTTTCCATTCCATCTTGGGCTCCGCACACTTCTGCGAGTCTTTGCACATGCTCACCAGGCTGAGCTGGCTTTGGGCGTACTCCACAGCAGACTTCTGCTGGATCAGTTGCATATAGCTTTGATAATGCTTTGCATGAGCAGGTATATTCCCGTACCTGTAAGAAGAGCTGTGATATGGAGACAGGTAGGGAATGTGCTCGCTGCCCTGCTTTTCCTGGTCTGTGAATTTGCTGCTTTCTGATGCCAGCACTGCATCCTCAGCAGCACTGTTTTGCTCAGTGGGTTTGGTTTTGGCTGAGGTTGTCTCCCTGTTGCTTTGTCCTGAGGATGACTGATTAGCCACGATTGTGCTCCTCAGGTTTTTCCTGTTTGTGATGCTGATCATCCTCTGGAGAGAATTATCGGGGGATCGCTCCACTGTCAGTGGAGTGCTCCTGCAACTTTCGGCTGTGTTGTAGGCACTGGAACTGTCCTTGTCGGACTTCTCAGGGTGCTCCATGATGTCATCCAGTTTGCCTCTTTGTACATCTATGCTGGTGTTATAATTCCTGAACCCTTCGTCATGTAAAGCCCAAATGTCTCCATATTGATCCCTCACCTTCTGGAGCCGGTGAGCTTGCATAATATTCTGACATTCGAGTTCAATGTTCCTCAGTTCCTCATTGAGTAGCTGCAGCTCATGCTCCACTCCATCTTGTTCTCTTCTGTTGCACTCTATAGTGCTGCTTGAGTAATACAGGTCATACTCCCCGTGGTTTCGAATTTTGCACTTCAGTTCCAACAGCTGCCGAAACCTTTCACATTCCTCTTCTGGGTTTCCTATGAAATCAGACTCAATGTATTCCCCAGACACAAAGCTTTCATTGCACTGGAGCTCAACGCTTCCTAACGTATTTTGGCTGTGGCCCAGCTCCCGTTTGCTCTGCAGGGTAGCGCTGCTCTGCTCCTCAGGTGCATTTTCTTGCTCCGAGCTCTCGTCATTACGCAGACTTTCATCTGTAGGTCCCACCCCACTGTCCTTCTCATGATTGTTGGATGATGAGGTCGCAGTGTCTGTAGTGCCATCCTCCTCTTCATGTTTCTTTGGCTAAAAAAATGAGCAAACCAAAATGATTATCAAATGCGGACCATATTACATGAGAATATTTTTCAGCTTTATTTTGCTTAAACAGCTGGGATCTGATTTAAGCCGAATTAAAACAGATCACTAAGCAGCAGTCCTACTGCTCATGGCTTTTAAATGTATCTGAGAATCACGCTGTGGTGGCCATACTGAGTGAAGTAGATGAATTACAGCACTAGTGACATATCTTCTAAAGTCTGCAAAGAAATATTTCCCTCTCTAGCTAAGCCATCTCTTTGCAGTGCTTAAAGATAATGATCACCAGATGGTGCACTGTTTTTGATTCTGGATTATGGCCAGAGACTGGAGGAGCCGGAATCTTCTCAAACTTCAGAAAAAGCTTCAGTACTGTATCACTTCAAAAAAATAGAGCAAGCACCAATGAAACAATGGCTAGTGGAATCTAAGAGGGTGCAAAAAGACTACTTTCGTTAGTGGGGCTTTTTTTTTTTTAACCAGTGAACTTGTTTGCTCCATGGGGACAGGCAGGGTTGAAGCCTGCAGAGGGCTAGCCTGTTACACTACAACCTCCATGGCTCTGTCTCACACTTCTTGCTTCCAGTAGTCTTTTTCTGAAAGACTGTTCATTTTGAATTCTAAGGTTTTGCTCAAGTAGACCTCTCTGCATTGCATCCCTCGAGACCATTTTTGTTCCCTAGTTAGAGTTTATGTCCCTTAGAAATAAAAGCAGCCTTTTACCATTAAGCGCCGAACAACACTGAGTGCTCGCCATGGGCATAATGTCAAGCTTTTAGGCTGTTGTTTAATTCACACTCCACTCATTGTACCTAACCTATTTATATTCTCGAAGAATGTGAGATAATACCTCTCTGAAGAGACAGATGCTTTTTATTTTTCAAACTAGATAAGCAAAGAATTCCCCCCTATTCCTCTTACAGAGCAATAACAACAAGTGCAATTTATATGGCCTGTTTGCTAAATATTTAAGTGTACATAGTACCAATCAAATGCTGTTTCTCTTTTAGGAGGTATAATTGCATAATTAGTTATAATGGTAGTAATAATGAAGGGAGAAAAAAGGTACAGTGCACCCAGTGAAAGAATGTAACAAACTCAAAGAGGCCACTGTCATGATTCCCTTTTTCTTTACTTTGACAGACAGTAAAACAGGATGAAAATGTGCCTCCTATCTCATCCTTTCCTCTCTTCATGTGCACCTCATGATCACACACCCTTCAACTGGTTTCCTTTCTTCAGTTGTTAGGAAAAAATAATGGCCTAGTCTCAGAAAACCAAAAATAACCTCCACCCCCCAAATACAATGTAATAGTGGAATAGAATAAATATTGAAAGAAACACAACACCTGAAGAATTCAGTGTCTCTGACAGGCCAGTTAAAAATTTCTGAAAAAGTGTTTTAGGAATTTGTTGTCAAGCAAGACCTGCAAAGAAAAGCTTCTCTTTAACATCGTAGCATAGATTTTATACTCATCCTTTGCACGTACCATGTGCAGCTGATAACAAACTGCACAATAAATGTGTAATTTTCATGTAGCTTTGGCAGCCACACTGACAATGTGCCAATTACTATCTCTCACTCTCCCTAAATGGGGAGAAACTTTCTCCTTGAATTTAAACATCATGGGACAGAATGTATTCAGCATTATTCCAGGGTTTGGAATGCAAAGGTTCCATGTTTCTTGATGTTGTAGGGTTAGAATTTTCTAGAAACTAGATTTTGGAACTGCAAGGGACAAAGGCAGACTTTCATGAAAATTCTCCAAGTTTTAAAAAATTGAGTGGTATGTATTTTCCCGATCTGAGAATCTCTCAGATCTTTCTGCTTATCTGCTTTAAAAACAAGGGTATCTTGTTGTCACAGGAAAAAGTGATATGACGAGTAGTACCAATAACACTCTAAATAACTAACTATTGCAGAGTTGTTCTGTAATTATCATTCATCTTTCTCTCCCCAGTCTATGCATTGCTGTGGAGGACTATAAAGTATATTGGAAGCCTTTTATTAAGGCTCTTGTTATATTTTTCCAAAGTGGCTGCAGCACTTTCCATTTTCAGGAGCAGCTGGAGAAATGGTGGGAATGCAATATCTTCCCACATCACCTGTTTAGTAAGAGTTCCAAAATACCACATTTTACACACAGAGGAAAAACCCAGTGTCTAGAGAATTCTTCATGAAAACCAAGAGTAACCAGAAAGAAGAGCACTCCAACCAGCCAAGTGGCCAGGGCATTCACCAGGAATGCTGGAGATTTAAGTTTAATTTCATATTTTTCTAGTTTACCTCCGCCCGGTGAGTGCTGCTACATAAGCTATTCTGGTGCCTTCTCTCACCCACTTTGGAGCTGCTCTACCTTGCATTGACCTCCTCTGCCTCCAAACCTTTCAGCAGAGAAGTGACTCCAGCCTGGGTCACATACACTGCAACCATGCACTGTGTAAGCCATGTTTCCCACTGCTCTGGAAAACAGTTAACTACTGACACGAGGGAGAACAGCTCCAGCAGACACTGGGAGGGCTGTGCTGCAGAACAGGCAGGGATTCGAGTGCTTGCCCCAAAAGCAGAGCTCCATTCACGTTAGCAAACAAGGAGGGCCAGGATCGGCTCTCTGACCCTGAGGGTGAGTGACATAGCACAACTTGCATTCATATGACTAAATCCATCTTACTCCCTGAAGAGGGTGGCTTATCCGCACTGTGTTAGCACAGTTACACAGCTTACAGGAGCTCAGCCCCATGATGCTTCCTCTGATGTCTCCAGCATGGTGCCACACCAACAAAGCACATATTTAAGCACTTCTGAAAATATCCCTTAATATATGTAATAAAAAAAATGTATTTGTATAGGTGTTGGCAACAGACTTCGCAGTTCAGGCCGACGCAATCAAGACCTTAAGAATTAGCGTCTCTTGTCTTGCACACCACTTCTATCAACAATTTAAGCTTTGCTCCTTCAACTTCCACTTGATTTAGACTAAGTGAATATAATACACTGCCATGTACTCAAGTTACACTATCCATAATTAACATACACACACAAAAGACGTAAATAAAGCAGACCGCATCTTTCCAGTCTAACAGAAATCAGATGGGTGGGATTGATTTCACCAAATGTAAATCTCTATGGCTCAGGCACCTGAATGTCAGGTAGTCACTTTGGGTTCCCCTCCCTGTCAGGAAGAAACAAGTGCCTGTACAATCAGATTCTTCTCAACCTAAAGCAGACATCCATATCACGATAAATCTTTCCCCAGTATGTGGATACTTTCAGCTAGTTCAATTAAGAAAATGGAAGGTAATACAGATATTTATTGTACCGCATGTTTTAAAATATCCACTCTGACTCAAGGAAGGTAGCTCCTGGCATTTCTGTCCTGGACTTGTCATGCTTGCCAGAGCTTCTAAACCCGTGCAGACTGAGCAGTCTTTTACACCGTGCGATGATTTTAATTTTAATTTTGTTTTGAAAGGTAGTAAGCCTAATTCCAGGTTAAGTCCCTTCTGAAAAGCAAGAGAGTCTCCAATTGTCAGTGCGTTGCTTTTGTCAGTGTTATCTATTATCTATTCCAAACAAAGTGTTTGTTTTCAAACTTACATTGTCAATCTCTTCTACAATTATATCTGTTTGAAATACCAAAGGGCTCCTTAGGCCTCATCTTTGCAGTGAGAACTCAGATAATGAGAAGGCAAAGCTGGCGGTGCATACAATCAAGCAATAAATGAACCTCAAATGATTCCGCATTTCAGCTCCAGCAAGCATTCATGTCTATAAAATGGCTAATCTTGCAGGAATTCATGCACTGTTCTATTCCCATTTTACAACTTACGATATATATTGGGACTCAAAACCCAGGCTGCTACTAAAGTTTGAAGGCAGTGAGATTCAGTTGAAGGTTTTAAGAACTGTAGCTGCTGGGCTCTGGTCAGTCTCTGACAGCGAGAGGGAGACTGACCACAGCGAAAGGAATCTCCAGGGGCAGGTTACCCACGGGCTACTCCAGCCATGAGGGAAGATTGGGATTGATTTCAGTGGTGCACTAAAAGGGTGTTTGCTCTTCTGCAAACAACGCTGTTCTTTTAAAATGGGCCTCTATCAAAAAAGAATTTCCCCCAGATATTTTCACTGCATTTCAGCTTTGAATGAACTTGAATGAATTTTTTTATCCTATTCTTTCTCTTCTTAATAGGTTTTGATATATTCCACGATACTGGTAAGAATTTCTGCATGGCAAATATACGGTATTCTTCTGAAAGTTATCTCTGCTGCACAATGAACCACGATGTTGTAACGGGGAAGGAATACAATGAGTTGTAAAAAATGGAGAATCACATCTTTCCTTGAGGTTTATTGGACTATTCTATACAGAGAAGATACAATTCTTGATTAAATTCTGTAGAGTGGCTCAAAAACATACAGAAAAGACAACGACTATCTACTCAATTCTTCTATTACAAACCGGACCAGATTTTTCTGCGACAGCTCAAACTAAATATTAAAATGGCATTCTGTAAAACAAACTCGTATTTGGAACCATATTCTGCTACAGTGTGTAGTCATTTCTGCAGCTCGCAAGATTCATGACAACAGATGATTACGAAGCCAGAGGACTCTGTTTTGGTTCACAAAAATCAAGGCTGGCATTAGAGTGAAATCTCCATGGTCAACCAGGGAGCTTGAAGATACTCAGCTTGGCCACTGGCAGCTGCGATGAGAGTGGTTTCACTGCTCTACTGGATTATATGATTCACCTCAGGAAAATGCTAGGTTTCCCAGCCTAACAAGGAGTAAAGAACCACTTTTCCAACTTGCCGCGTCAGTACATAGAGTCTAGAGAGACAGCAGCTGTCACAAATTACTGACGGCCCATTACACACCAAGCTGCATTTGGTCGATTCAATCACTCATCAGAAGGGCAAAGAAATGTCTGGCTGTCCTACAATACTTCAAGCAACCCAACATCAGACACTGACAGAGCACAAATGACCATAATTTTTTCAAGTGTAGCTCTCTTCTACAGTAATGTAAAATCTCAACAGGGAAAACACCCTATCTTTAGTATAGATCCCAATGGAGAATGAGCAATCTCTATGGCTTCTGTGAAACCACTTCACAGAACACCGCTGTTCAATAATTAGCACTATCTGCAACCCAATTCAGTGAAAAAGCCAAAGCTTGACAAGAACTTGGGAGTGGAAGGTCACAATTGTGAAGTGATTTTAGAGGCCCCAACATGTCACGTCAGGGGCTAGTAGCAGTTTGTAGATAGACCTGCTCAAGAATCTCCTCCAGATGTGGGGGTTTGTGTGAAAATGTCACTGTGCAAAGGAAATTTTCCTGTCAGAAAGAACACTTGTTCTTCACAGAGCATCTTTTGCTATCTGAGATAAAATCTGTCATTAAAAAAATAAACAAGATGCCAAATATCAGTTCAAAGTAGCTAGCAGTGCAGTAGTTAGCAGATTTAACCTGGGAAACTGAGGCTTGGATCACTGCCTGGAAAAGAGGGTCATAACTAAAAGGCCGCTATAAATCCTATTGCACAGCTCACTTCACCTCTGACCCTGGAGTTATTCCACTTTGTGTAAATAATTAAATGCGTGTAAGATCAAGGATTTGTGATCTGGTCTATCATATTCCACATAACTGACTTAATTATTCTGGCACTGTGTCTGTCCCAATGAGTATTTAATTTATGTACAGTGAATAGCTTTAATAGGAGCTATCACCCAGTCAATAGCGTCAAGGCTGGAGGGGAGGTGAGGAGGAAAGAGACTAGATGCACATTCAGGCCCCCAGTTTGGACCAGGTGGTGAGGTATTTGAAGCCAGGTCTCCTGTTAGCCAAATAAGCTCCCTGGTTTCTAGAAGAAGGAAGACTCTGACAGTCTTTCTCCCTCTCTTCACTTCAAAGAAAAATGCCTCAGGCTGTGCTTTCGAGCAATTCAGAATGGGGAAAAAACTGTAAGTCACAAATTTCTGTGGGTGGAAAACCAGTTTCTCTCCAGCTGCACGTACACATAAGCCAAGAGATGAAATTGGATTTTATTTTCTTGGTTCTACAGAGGTGTGCATGCTGACAGATCATCTGGTTCAGGTGTGGATAAGGTCACTTATGCCTTCTACAATGAATTACAACTCAGAAGACCCATCCCTTGATGAAACTGTAGGGCTGGGGGTGCACAGGCAACTTTGCCATAGTCACACCGCTTACAGCACATACAGGCTGGTAAAAGTTGGGATAGTAGCAAGCTGAGACTATGCTAACAGTGTGCTTATTTGTCTCCATTAACAAAACAAATGCTGAGCTGTGTGGTGTTGGTAAAAGAAAAATACACTTGTATTACCAAAACACCTGTTGTTTATTTTAAATACCTCTTCCATCTTGTTTTGCAAGCTCCCTGGTGCAAGGGCTGGCTCATACCTCACACACATACAACAAGAGGGACTTCATCTCCACTTGGAGCTCTAGGTGCCACATCGATACAATTAATTAAAAAAAAATTCACATAAAACATAACAACATAAACCCCAAACATTTCAGAATTAAAGAAAGAAAGCAATATCATCCTGAGAGTTCAGAGAAAATGAGAAATATGCACTTATCACAGCCTCCTAAATTGTTTGCTAACTTGTGATACTGCATCTAAGCATCTATAGTTCTCCTTTTCCTTACCTACAGCATGCTGGAGTTCACAGCATTTTTGAGACAGAATTCTAACAAAGCCTTTGACTCCATTTTACAGCATACCATTTAATTTTCTATTAATAAAAAAGTACACCTAGCGAAATTTCAAACGATATGTTTAGTAGCAGTCCTACCTGCTCCACCTCATTGGCTGTGTACTGCATCGCTTCATTATGCTGTTCTTCCAACATTTCCAAGTTTAACTCCTCTAAGAATTCATTCCTTTCATCATCCAGCCACCCTTCTTCCAGCTGCAAAGAATACATTAGTACATTATATTATGTCAGCAAGGACACATGCTAAAACAGGGTAAACCCAAATGGCAATGCCTGACTAGTTCTTTTTATCCTAATGATTCTCTTCAGAAAGCCAGGCGGTAGGAGTTCACGTCTCAAAAAGAGAAGAAGAAAAAGAAGGATAAAAAAAATGGGACTCTCAGGCCTTTTATCCTTTCTTGAAACAGTATATGACTGATTTTCTCTCATAATGAAGGAGACTGCACAGCACAGACATTATTTCCTTTCAAAAGGTATGAAAGGCGCAGCACATAATCCTGAAGCTGTCATGTTCATTACCGCCAAGAGCCCCTGCGCTGGGAGAGCGGCAACGTTACTAATAGGGCCAGGAGGCAACCGGGCTCTTTCCTCTAACAACCTCCGTCCCAGCGCTGTGCCCTGCTGCCGCCACCTCAATAGAAACCGTGTGTTGCGTTTCTGTCACCGCTTTCCCATTGATCTTCCAGGTAAACAAACAAACAGAAGAGGGTGACAGAAGGATGTGGTAATTTGAAGGGAGGTTATTTTTGTTCTCATGGTGTGCCTGCAAGCAAGGCTTATCCTTGTTTGCTTTTTTCCCCCGAGTGTAAAATAATACTTTGACATTTGGTGAAGGCAGTGTTGCAAAAGGACAGGAGGGGATGCTATGTTTTCTGTCAAGTGCGTATATCCTCTTCCTGCACCCACTTTCCACCCTTCACATCTTTCTAAACTGATAAAACAGGCACCTCTGGCCTAAAAAGCTATTCCTCCCATTTTGTTCACTGCACATGTGTGCACGGGGCACACGGCCGTTTCTGTCTGTCATCCCTTGCTAGACGGCACACTGCGGTGGAAAGGAAAATACTGGTCAGCGGCACTCCTGACTGTAACGACGAGATCGTAGCAGAAGGAAACGCTTATTGTTTTGTCACTAGTGAAGGAACCAGAGGAAGAAGGTGACAAAAAGCTGCTAAAAGGTAAAAGTCTCAGCATTAGACAATCACAAGAGTACCAACTATTCATGTCCCAAGACAGCAAGAGCAACGTAACACAGGCCAACACCTACAGCAGAAGTACCACTGCCTCAAAGCCAGGAGAGCTCTGGCCACAGATGCCAATCAGAACAGTTCCACCAAACCAGCGAGTAGTAGTTCAAAGCTACACAAGGAGTGACTGACGCTGTGTGGGTACTTCTAGCTGAATACTGGCAGGAAACCACTGTTTCCTTCACAAACTCTGATGTGTTTTTGCCCATGCCAATGAACTCTTTCCTCTTATAAAGAACATAAGCCTTTCACCGTTTCCCTTGGCAAAGCCAGACTCTAACACTTCGGGATTAGAAGGGGCTTTCTTCTTGAGGACATCTGGTACTGGCCACTAGTTCTGTTTACTTGTCTTGTTTGTTTTTTTCCCCCAAGGAAAGCATGAACACAGCCTTCCTCTACCATAAAGGATGAAGTTGAATTTCCCTCATTTGAGGAAATAGTAGAGATTAACAAATCTGGAGGGTGAAAGATGAATCTCACTTGGGTAAATCTGTTGCTTTGATTGTGGCAGACCCAGTAACTAACTAATGAGGATGCTTATGTAATGTTACAGCTTTTAGAATAAAAATAACATATAGTTTAGTATACATGCGCATTACACACACTGTGTGCACATACATGTGAATGCACATGCCTGTGTCATTTGTTTACATATTAAACAGGTTGTGCACTCCTCCGGTGCTCTGTTTCAAAACTTAATTATTCATCAGTAGTCACTGCACAAATAAATGATCAGAGAAGGTTTTCTTCCCTGTTACCCAATGAATGCACTCAGCAGTCATCCTTCAAGTTTGCAAAACTGCCATTACCATTTTCTATCTAGAAAAAAAAGCCTGCTTAATCCTGCTCTCTTTTACTGGAGCCAAAGCAACACAACTAGCAGAAATTACTTTGTGGGCAGCCTGATTTCTGACATACTATGTCTTTTTCTTCATTTTTGTATGACTATGTTCTTAAAAAACCATAAATTAAACAAACAAACAAACAAAAAAACCACCAAAGCCAAAAACCCAGCCCAAAACACACTTTTGTAATTTCAAAGAAGCATCCAAATGGGAGGCTATATTAGTACAGCTAAGTAATTCCTTAGGTTGTATTGCTGTAACTTTTTCATGTAGACCTGTCTAAACAAATACAGAGAATGAACTTTCCCTGGGCATGTATTTTGTAAGTTGGTGGGCTTCTATTCTCTACTTGGAAAACAAAATCTCAGTAAAAAATAGTAAGAATAATATTGAAATAACTCTTTCAAAAATTCTGCAACTTACAGTGAAGACTACAATTTTGCAATATAAATTGATGCATAGCTTTTTTTGCGGTACTATGTCACCAGTTTTATGGGAATTGTTTAGATTCCTGAAAAACATAAAGGAAATGAATTGTGAATCTTTTATAACTACCCTACTCAAGTAGAGATTTCGAGTGGCACAGAATTACACTTACTCAATTTAATTTATACAGAGTATGCAGCTAGCGAGACTGAGAAATATCAGATCAATAGCATAAGAGACAAATAGCAACATAACCAACTTTGAATTGTTGGCAGATGGAGCGAACAGTGACAATATAATGTCTTTTGCTTTGCAATGGCCTATAAACAGAATATAAAGGGAAGTATGAACAGTACTCTTCTTCTACTACTCTACTTCTCCTTTAGTCTGATGATCAACCTAACATCTGCCCCCTGCAATGATATAAAAAATTCTTGTCATGGCAAGATTCTTGGCATTGGCATAATGTTATTTTTAAAATCATATAAATGTTTCTAAAAGCTTTTGAAAATGCACCTCCCAAGAGACAAGCAGGTTTTTGTGACCAGGGTGCTTTGAAAATAGTTAGATCCAGGTTTTCACCACATTCCAGCTGAATGTGGTGAAAGTCCCGTAACTGGAACATAAATGAACAGTTTAAATGCCTGCTTATAAGTGCATAGGATAAAAAGAGACATCACCAATGACCAGCTGCAGCTTTGTGTAAGTTCACATAAATGACTCGGGTAAGTATGGGAAATTTATCCCCAGAACAAATAAGAATCATCTAATGAGTAATATGTAGTTTTCAAGTCCTACTTCATATTTTACTAATATCATATTAGTGCTGTCAGCTTTATTTGTATCCCTGCTCATTCTGTCTGCTGGAAAGGAATTGTTTAGTTTGGGGAAAGCAAGCCCTAGCAATATCATGTTATTTTCTTTGTTGGCTAAACAGGGGCAAAGCTCTGCAATTAGTTGTTTCATCCTTTTGTCAGGAACTTTGGCATTCCTATTTCTCATCAGTTCATTACTTACAGTGACAGTGAATGTACGGTATAACCCAGGTTCTGGCTCAGTGCATCTATTTAGTCTAACCTGCATCTCCGGTCTTGCAACCAGCAAAATGATTTTCTTGCATTCTTCGCTGGAGAGCAATGCCACTGCCTCTTCCCGATTCTGGACATCTTGGCCATTTATCTAGAAAACAAATGAAAGTGGCACATTAGTTTCTATTTCCACAAAGCAACACACAATAAAGGGCAGATATCAGCTCATTTGTGCTGAATGTATGGACAATGAAACTTGTGCAACGGGCTCATCTTCGGCCCCTCAGTGGTAAGTGCCTTCACTCAATTATGCGCTTACTGTAAGAGCTGCATCGATCGTTGAAGGATGGTGGACATCAGAGGAAGCAGTTATGTTCATAAATGTCCAACCTGCGCCCTGGTAACATACATCTAGCAACACAATTAACCAGCCCCTGACAGGTGACGTTCATCTTTCTCCGTTCAGAGTAATGGAAGTGTCACTGTGAGATAATAGTGCTGGGGGAAGCAAGACTGGTAATGCTACAGCTGAAATCAGTCACACTGTATGCTGGTAGAGAGCCAATTAGAGAGCTACAGTATTATCTCTCACCAGGCAATACTTACAGGCCACTGCTTATTGCTGCTCCATTTAATCATTTCATATTTGTGTGGACAGCTTAGGATCCAGAACCACACAAAACATATGTATCTCCCTTACAAGGGGATAATCAAAATAAAAGTGGTTCTCCAACGAGAACGTGGTTTTCGCGTTATCTTTCTCCTATTTTGCCATCTCATTAAAACAGCCACATCCATGACTACATGGTAACAAACACAGTTTGCATTGTCGAAAACCCTTTATTGAGGGAATCAAATAGAAATCTTATTTTCCATACGTATTTGGTTTTGTCCAATACACAGCACGAGTGGATTACTCTCATTGTGGCAACAAAAAAAAAATACTTGGTCTATCTGAAAATGCATGAAAACAAAACTGGAAGACAGAAGGATCTGAGTATTTGGGGGAAATAAAATCTTGTAAGAGTTTATTTCAAAGTAGCAGGAACTTCCTGGTTGAAAAGTAGAGAGGAAGTTGCATTTCTGCATGCATGTTCGCCTGAGAGCCTTCACTCAAAAAGACAGCTTTAATTCAGATCAAAGAAAACCCCATTGTATCCTGATCATCTAACCAGCAATGAGTAAAAGGTCTGAGACCCTTCAAAGCTTACATGAAGGGACAGCTGTGGTCTGTGGGAGATCGGACAACCATTTGGCAATGCAGAGCTGCCCTAACCTGAAAAGCAGAGATGCAGCCACAGAAGCCCAGGAGCAGATCTCCAGCTTGGGCAAAACACCCCCAGTCATGGTGGCTGCTCCAGTGACTCTTATCAGCTGAGCAACTGTCCCTCTGAGACCCCAGAGGCGGCGGCCCTGCTGGCCCCGCACAGCCTGGAGTTGCCCACCCCACACCAGCAGCACCATCATGGGGGATGAGCAGGACTTCAGCCTGCCCCACGGCATCCCACCCCCATGGACAGCACTTGTCAGCTTGGAGATTCACAGCTAAAACCAGCAGAAATATAGGCAAGTCTCACAAGGAGTGTCTGTATAAAACCTTCCCCTTGACTTTGTAACATTTGATGTAAAACATTCAGGCTGTTCTTAGATGCTTAGGAAGACTGTGAAGGTAATGGGAGAAGGGTTAGGTTTGTGAGAATGAGGACAGATTCAGCTTCCAAAACGTGAGGAAACGTGCTGTAATTTCATGAGAAATAAGATAAAATGGAGTGCCCCCCCCCCATAGCCTTAACCAATGCCATCCACCACCCGCAGAAAATACCCCCACACTCAACGATCCTGCTCTCTCCCAGCCTCAGTGTAATCCCCCCGTAATGGCACTGTCACCTTCTATTTCTCTGAGTTATCTCATCAATAAGAGTACATAGAGGGTCAATGTGTTTTCAGATATGAAAGTAAACCCCACATAACTCTCTGGGTGTTAACTTTAATGATCAAACTCATAGCTATATATCAGCACTGACATTAAAGTAATGCTCCAGTCTACAAAAGGACAGCAGAATTACCTATGCTTTTGTCTTGCCCCTGGAGTCTTTACTCACAAATGAAATGAATTTCATTAGGAACTGGTGAATATTTGCCTGAACTACTGTTGGCTCTCCGCTTCACCCAGAAATTTTAGAAAGCAAGGAAAGGAGCAGAAAACAGACCTACCCTCTATTTCCTTATTTCAAAATGCATAGAGTAGGAATGAAAGTTGTTTCTGCTTGGTCAAATAAACAAGTTTAAAATACCATTATATCCTGTTTGTTTTCTTCAGTAGGTATCTTCTAGAAAGATGCAGAAGACAGTGCACTGACTTTTCCACTTCATGATGTGGTCCCATCACCCCGCCATCCCAAGTCCCAGTGAGGAGCTCACTGCCCTCGCACCATAGTGCCCATGTCTTCTGGAGGGGAACACCATCCTGCAAACATTTTCACATTCCCAACCACACAGAGAATAAACCAGCAGCCCCTGATTGACTCCTGACATTAAAATGTAACTAATTATTTCCTCTCCAAAAGATGGGCCAGCTTGGTGAGCCACATCGTAGACCCTGTTGTGTTAGCTAGACTCCCAAATCTGATACCAGGGTAAGAGATGCAGTGATGGATTTCAGCAAAGAAGTTTCCTGCAGAAATTAAAGGACTGGAGGGAAGGAATAGGCTGATCTTGCAACAACCTGAAAGCTCACGTACCTAAATTAATGAAGGGCAATTATGGAACTGAGTACAGAAAAGTGACTTGTCACACCAGGAACTACTTCTGGGGGCTTCAGTGAAAAAAGGTCAAAATACAAGGGAAATCCACTGGGAAAAGAATTGCTACAATACAGCAAAGACTTTCCAGCCTACTGATTTTTGGTAGCAGCCTTGTGGTTTTGTCACTAGTGCAAAAAAAACTATCTTCAGGGCAGCCCTTTAAATGAGTGGATCAATAAAAACAAAGGGGAAAAAGAAAAGCCAAGATGGTGGATTAGAAAAAAACTCAGAAAAGCAATGTTTTACTGGTGGAGGAAAGAAAATATTATCAAAAGCCGAATGAACCCTCCCGCCCAAGTACGTTCAAGATCATCCTTCACTAACAGCACATCTTTTGTGTGAAAACTCTTGCCTTCTATGCTCAGCACGAGTGAGTTTTACCCAAATTTATGCGATCGCTGAATGATCAGAAAGTCTCTAACACTCATATTTATGTCTGCAGGATCCCTGTTCAGAATGTAACACTGAGATGAACATAGGGGAAATGAGATTTGCTAATAAATACGGCAAAAAAAGACATGGGACATAAGGGCATGAGCCAGAACGAGTTTGTCATTCTCATTTTTCAGTACACGCACTCTAGCTCCCAGCTATTGTGTTAAAAAACAGACAGACATGGATTTTCTCATCGATCACAGTAACAAAGAGAACTACCTTCCCTCATTAACAGTCCACAGAGAAGGTGGCACTGCGCGTTTGTCTGAAGAAAGAGTTTAAGGAAGAGTCTATTGTCACGTACTTGCAAAATGCGATCTCCTTCACGGATCCGGCCATCTCTGGCAGCAATGCTGTTTGGATCAACCTGTACAGGACAACATCCAGTAACTGAACATGGAAAGATTTTTACTGGAAACAATAACAACTGCACAATGTGAAAAAGTAGCATATTTACTCTGTACAGAAGCAATTTGAAGTTTCTTTTACAGGCATATGAAATCAATAGTTCTTTAAATAATCGTATGAGCTTGTTTCAGATAAAAGTCTAAAGACAGAAAGGGGGAGCATATGATTTTCAGATTAATACTTTCCTATGGCACCATCAGGCATTAACCTTCAGCTGTCAGAGCACTAAGAATAAATGACAGAGCCTCTCTGCTCTGGAAGTCCACCATGGACTGAGGTGGTTCTGCAGCAGTTGATACCTCTATACAAATGGGTCTTGTCTTTGGGAAAGAAGTAGGTTTATTTCTCTCTCATGGAAACATTTACTGTTTAATGGTTGTCTCAGTTACCGATCTGTTACTTCCTCTGGAATTTTGCAGCTTGCAAGGAAACAGGAAAAAACCCCAATGGATCTATACTGTATAGATCACTCATAGGTACTGTATATCGCTCCTGGTCTGAGTCAGTTAATTTTAAGTTAGTTTAACCTAAATAGATGTTTAGAGCTCCATTAACAGTTTATCAAAGTCACTATTGCTCATCTCTGAGCAATGACCTACAGTTCATTGCAGGGCAATTCGATCTATCACCTTTCTCTTGATGATTATCTTAAATCATCTATTTTGCTTCATCATGCCATAAGCTATTTTTTCAAACCAAACATTTGAGTTGAGCATTTGGTTTGCAGGTTACATCCTCTACAGCTGTTAGCTATTATTTTCTTCTGGTGCACTGTCATAGAAAAAAATTATTCTGAAGTGCTTAATCAAGTATGAAAGACAATATAATTACCTTCACTTAAAAAGGTCTGAGAAATTTCTACCATGTAGGAAACCAGCACATTTCAGATTTAATCCTGGAGTGTATTAAGAGATTCCTGCACTTTCTTTGTCCTCACAAGGTCAAACAGACTTTAATAGCAGCACTTATACAACTGGTGGAAGACTTATTCTTGGGTAGTTTTTTATTAATTCCTCAATCTTGTTCCAAGGCTGTGCTTTTCAACTTCTTTGACAATGCTGCTGGCCTGTGAATGAACAACCTTGTCTTCATCCCCGTTCACTGATACATAGGAGAATTCTCTCTACTGATCCTCTCTGTCCATGAGCTTCACTTAGAATTTAGAATCATAGAATATCTCAAGTTGGAAGGGACCCATAAGGATCATAAATTCCAACTCCCTGCTCCTTGCAGGACTACCTGAAACTAAACCATATGACTAAGAGTGTCATCCAGACCACTTCTCTGGGGAGCCTGTTCCAGTGATCGAACCACCCTCTTGGTGAAGAACCTTTTCCTAATGTCCAAATTTGGTTCAACATGTCACAAAAGCAACAAATTTGGAACACAGTTCACTTGGCCTCACCAGTGAGCTTGGACTCACAAGAGTTCTGCTTTATCCAGAACAACAAACCTCTTTGAAATGGCTGGAGACTCAAAGGGAACTAGTGTGCCTGGAAGTACTGTAGACTGACCCTGTGAAACACTAACACTCTGATGTGTGCAGTATGCCATGTTTTCCTGGTGAAGCTATTGAAAAACTGAGAGTTCATCCCACCTCAGTATCCAGTATTCTATTTTTTGTATGTTAAAAAAAAAATAAAATTAGGCTTTCTGACATACTCCTCTCGCAAGCTACTCTCTCCACCCACCTGTGGTATGTCTGTGCATACCACAACTGTTACAAAACCCAAATAATAAAATAATTATTACCCACTCTTATGATTACTGGGGCTGTGGCAGGGGAAGAATGCAAGCAGGGTGTGGAAAAGGCACTTTTCTCCTTAAAAATGCTGCCTGCTTTCCAACATTAGGGAGCATTTTTTTTGAAATCCAGACCATGCTCAGACTGCTTTGTACTTCCTTAACTATGATGTTGTAGTTAAAAGCATTCAGATTAAATAAGATCACTAGCAATAATTATACTGCTTGGGCAACATAATTTAAACTGATAATCTAAATGAATTGAAAGTGACACGTGCTGGCTGATGGCCGACACTTCTGCGCTCTGGTCTCAGAGCACTTGCTCTTACATTCCCTGGCACGTTCAACCCGCTACCACAAGCATCTCCCGTGCTCCTCCCCATCACCATATCCTTACCTCGCTGACGTAGATCCCTGTGTCCTCCTCGTCATCGGTTCTGTAACAGACAGTCAGCCCCAGCTTCTCCTGGCTGCTAATGCGGCACAGCTCCACTTCCTGCAAGAAGACACACAGGCTCATGTGGTGGCTTTTGCCAAGGGTGGAAAAAATTGAGTAGCACAAGGGAGCACCAAGCTGCTGACATACTCATACCACCCAGTCTCGAGACACAATATTGTGTGTGCATCTTTAAGGGGAAAAATACTCTGTGAATTAAGAAGGAAATTCCAGTACATTGCAGGTTCAAGCAATACAGGGACAGTTCGGTAAGACCTGCCAAACTTTGAGAAATAGGGCTATGCATCTGTTTTGCAGTTTTTTTGCTTTTGGATAATAGAAGCAGACTTACAGTATATTACATAGTCATTTTAATCCTATCACACCAACTATTGATTTATAGGATATAAGACAGACTGGCTACACATCAATCAATCCATCATGCAAGTGCCACTCCCTTCTAACAGCAATCCAAGCCATAAAGCAAAACCACAGCCTTCCATTAATAGCATAATTCATTCCCTGGCCAGTTTAGTGCCATAGTTTCATTGCAGAAGCTGTTAGATAACAGAAGGATGCTTCAAGGAATCTCATGTGGAGCTGAACAGCCGTGGCATCCTCCTCAATTGTGAGATGATGCAGAAAACATATTTTTAGTGCCAGATGTCTCAGCAGTGGCATCTCATGAAAAGTGCAAGTTTTAGGGCAGATGGTCCAGTGATAACTACTACATGCACTCATCTGAGTCAAGCATCTTTAGGGTTTCATGGGGGAACCGTTCGTAAAAACACAAAGCTGCACTTGGTTTGAACACTGTGAAACAAATAATTGCAATAAAGCTTGATGAATCCAATAGCATAGAGTATTAGGTTGTTTGCAAATGGGAAACTTTAGTTGATATATGTATTTTAAGGAAGTCTGCAGGCAACATTTGGAGCTTAACAGCTTCCGCTTCTCATTGCTGTGCAAAAAAGGGAGAGAGCCAAATCCATGCTTCAGTTCTCAGGCTGTGATACAGAGCTTGTTCCTCCCCATCCCCAGAGATGTCACGCAGATTAATCCATAAGCAGGCACAGGGCATGCAGCAGTGTGGACTCACAACTGAGTCCGATCAAGTTTTGGGGACCAGGTGTTGAAATACTACAGCTTACAGAAAAACCTGCAGTTCATACACATGGGTTAGCCAATGAACCCCATGCCATTTTCATTTCAGCTGAACATCTTTCACGCAGTGCACTGCTATGGCTCGCTCCCTGGCTCCCTCACCAACGTACACATCTACACGGGTTCAGTACCTGCATAAATCCTATAAACTTCCCTCTGGACTTGGGACATTCAATGTCTTAATGAAAGCTAAGAAAATGTAGAAAATACCATTAAACATGTAGTAATCTTTAGTTTTTCTTAAATATGGCAGGAGTTTTAAATAGGGTGGTAAGAAGTGGAATTAGTCGCCAGTACACGTTACACATCGGATTTGAAAGAAGAAACACAGAACCGTGTTTTATTAGGGAAGAGAATTGCAGTGACCTGCTTTTGGCATTAGGAGTGAAAGTATGTGTACTGAAGGGAGGTCTATTCAAAACCCATAATAATTGATGCCTCCAGAGGGAAAGAACACTTGACTAGAACTGTAATATTAGGGAGAAATTACAGTAACAAAACGGCTTCAATTACAGCAACAAGGTATACTTTTGAGGAATAAAGACGCTTGTGGTCCCTTGGAGGCCTATAAGGAAGCCTAAATACACCATAAAGGACTGAGACTGGGACCTTTAAATCAAGGCAAATGAGGAGCTGTGCACAAGCTGAAAACCACTGACTTTCATTGTCCTGCTGGCACAACCTCCCGTCTCCCTGCGCTGAGGCTGGACAAGGGCCCCAAGGACTGCTCCAAACATAATTTCTTCAGTCAGGAATGACCTTGAAGTTCTTGTGGGAGATTTGTCTCAAAACGTTACTACAAAGTTGTATGAATGTTCCAGGCTGCGAACAAACTGAACCCTTTCAGTGCGCTGGCTCAATGAGCAGAATAATTTAACCATTTAGGGCATGAAAGAGCAAAAGAAAATGAGGATGATCCTAAAGGGTCCATCCTGGGAGTCCAAGAAGTTTGCTAAAACTGTCTCTGGGAACCAGCTGGTGACAAACATCAGTGACTAATATACTCTGACTGGGATGCACCAGCCCTGACTGTGCATAGTGCTTGAGTTGCCACAGCCTTCCTTTCTCCTCCCAGCAACTGAGCTTAGACTTGAGATCTGTACTTGGTACTCTTGGAACTACCTCTTCCCTAAATGACTGTGTGGGGCATAGTCTGATAACTCTGCATGGCTGTAGTCACTTAGAAGCTGTAGATACCTACAATTGAGCCGCTGGTACTTAGTGTTAAAAGCCCAATCAACATGTCATGTTTTTCAGTCTAGACTCAAGTACCTACTCAAATAATATCTCATTCAGTGTGAGGGAGAAGTTGGATGTCTCTTGCTTTGCATTGGAAGTCATTCCAGATAACTGCCTTTTCCCCACTGCACATCTGCACTACTAACCTCATGACATCTCCTTTTTTACAGCAAATACAATACATCTCAGTCACATTCAAACAAATCAGGATTAATATAACGTCTTTGGAAATTTAAAAACACTTTGCATAAAATATTAGATCATCACTCAGACCAAAAGCCCACAAGTCTGATCCTTAGCCATATATAACAAGCACATCTGAAACAACTTCAACAGAACAGCAGCAACCGAGACACCAGAGAACCTGGACCATCATGGTCAAAAGCATTTGACATTGCATTTTGCAACAGATGCTTTTTAGTGTTTTTTTCCCTACTGGTATTCAACAGAAGAAACAATAAGTTTGGCAGCAGTAATGAATTTGTAAGGATGTACTTTTCTTCTTTAAAATCCCTTTAGGTACATACACACAGGCACACACACACTCACCCATATAGTTGCTTTCTCTTTGGGATTTGTGTGTGTGCATGTAGTGACTGAACTGCCAGTCTTCAAAATTCAGCATTTTAAAAACCTGTGAGAAACAATATTTGGGGATTCACAAAGTGTTCTGACAGACAGATGGTGGAAGGAGAGGGACCAAGGAGAGAGCTTGGGAGTTGACAGCCTCCCCCTCTTTTGGGCACTCTGGGGGCAGCTGCCTCTCAACATGAAGAGTATTCTGCTGCCAAGCGACAGAAATAAATGCCAAATTGCTAAATATTTGACTTGCTGCTTCTTTTCTCTGTGTGGGCAGAACAATAATTCAGTGCATTGCCACAGCGAAGACAGTACTTTAAATTATTTTGCCATAAATTATTTGTTATAACATAGACAGTGAAATTAGAATAAGGATTATCCTGTCTTGAAAGGCTGGGGTGCGCTTTTCCAAGGTAGCTCATTTCTTCAGACATAGAAAGGACAGTGAAGATGTGGAGGTCATCCTCTTGAAGGACTGAAAACTGGTTGGTTAGATAGGTCCTCCTCTAAAGTGATGAAGTGGTGGCTGTAGCCTCTGGCTCCCAGTTAAAGTCTGTCATTCACTTCAGTGATGGAAAACCAGTTTGCAGGCTGCCAGCCTCAGGAAGCATAAGACCAAACAAGGAGCTGTCACCAATTTGGGGAGGGAAGGCCAGGTTAATACTGTCATTTCTCTCAAGTGGTAGAGAAGTAGATTATAAACGTCATCAGCTGGGTTGCTGGCTTTCTAGAATTGCTGATAAGAGGTTAAGGGCTGTTAAAGGAGACCTTGTAAAAGTTTGCATCAGTTTGCAATTTTAGTGGGTCTTCCAACTGAAAGCTAGGTTACAAAGAATAAAGCTGATGGTCTGTTAAGAAACAGACCACGAACCCTTCAGTGCCCAAACTTAAACAGTCTTTTGAGGCCAAAAAGTGCTCTGAACTCTTCACATTTTCCCTTCACACACTGGAAAACAGATTACAGCCTAAGAGGGAAGTTGGGAAAGTTTCTTCTTGCAACACCCAGAAGTTGTTTACAAGATTTACTCATCTGATGACTCTGTGCTGGAACAACTGCACACATAGAAAGCTTACTCTGCCCCATTTTTCTTTGCTGACCACTCGGACAGTGGTCTCTAGTAAACCATGCACACCTTTGATCCTTTCCCCACTTTCTGTCAGGATTAACTACTCCCTGTTCAACACTGTTCAAACCATTTACACTGTGGCTGAGCTCTGCTCCTGCCCCATCACTGCCTGTCACCCACTCTCATCTCCATTTGAACCACCCCGTCCTGGAGTGCCTCTCCACAAACGTATTCCTTCAGTCCTCACCTTCAAAGCCCTTCTCAGTTCACTCTTTCGCAAAGCGGTCCCTCACCCATATTCACAGACAGCAGACTCGCTCACCCTCTTCTCCCATTTCCCCCTAAACATTTCCATTGTCAGTAAGCGCCCATGTCCACACAGCCCCTGAATCACCTTCCTTTTACTCCCATCTTATAACCCATTCTGTATCTAGCCTATAGAAATACGTGAAGAAATTACTACCTGGTAAGCAGGAAGTCCCATCCACTAAAGGGACTGCTTCACTATACATATATGCACTACATATACCTGCAGCCAGGCACTACCAAAATAACCTATCATTACTGCCACTTTGTTCTCCTTCCTCTCTCTCATCCTCTAATCCTTTGTTTGTTTTGCCATCTTCTGTGTGATGAGAAGAAATTTTTGTACTGGTGGAAAATAAGGCAAAAAAGAAATCAGAGCTCAATACAAATCAGTTGTGATGAACAGCAAGCTACCCTCTTCCCAAGGTAAGAGACACTCAAAGCCCATAGAAGAACTTCCAGTGTTTGGAGACAACTGGGTGGATTTGAAACTCAGAATAAACTTGAGATCTGGTATGTCCCTTGCCCAGGAACTGCTGGGGATTAAGTGGGTTAAGGGAAGCCCTGACGCTCTATGTGATAATATTGTTTTTGTTGAATTCGACCTACCATATTCACAGAATTAGCAAAGACATTGACTGAATTCTTTCCACAGAACTGAAACAGAATGTTCCAGCTCCTCCTGTTTGTTGCCCATGCTGTGTGCATTGGTGTAGAGGCACTTCAGCTGAGCTGTCAGCAGTGTCACCCTCCTAGAAGACGACCCTTTAGTTCCCTACATTCTCAAAATTAGTAAGATCTTTCCTCTTTAGCAGGTTTCTAGAAGTTTTCTGCTTTTAAGTCACTATTCCCTGTTCAACTGCACTGTTTTGGTACAGTCACCTCATTGTTGTGGTTTAAGCCCAGCCAGCAACTAAGCACCACACAGCCACTCACTCACTCTGCCCCTTGTGGGATGGGAGAGAGGATCAGAAGAGTAAAAGTGAGAAAACTCATGGGTTGACATAAAGACAGTTTAATAGGTAAAGCAAAAACTGCACACACAAGCAAAGCAAACCAAGGAATTCGTTCACTACTTCCCATTGTTCAGCCATCTCCAGGAAAGCAGGGCTCCATCATGGGTAATGGTTACTGGGAAGACAAATGCCGTAACTCCAAATGTCCCCCCTTTCTCTCTTCTTCCCCCAGCTTTATATACTGAGCATGACATCATATGGTATGGAATAGCCCTTTGGTCAGTTGGCGGTGCCAAAGTCAGCTGTCCCAGCCATGTCCCCTCCCAACTTCTTGTGCACCCCCAGCCTGCTTGCTGGTGGGCTGCTGTGAGAAACAGAAAAGGCCTTGACTCTGTGTAAGCACTGCTCAGCAATAACAAAAATGTTTCCAGCAGAAATCCAAAACATGGCCCCATACTAGCTACTTTGAAGAAAATTAACTGTATCCCAGCCAAAACGAGCATACTCATGTAACTTTTTGTGACTTCTTTTCCTCATCCATCTTCCAGAAAACAATGCAAACATCATCAGAGTAGCAGGACATGAAAGAATAAATGATTACAGAGTGTTTGAAAGGCACTGTAGAAATATTATAAATACTCTACATCCTTCCAATATTCCCCATCTGCCTTTATATCAATTGTTGTACACCACTAAAAGGATCAAGAGAGACTATCAAAATCGTAATAGCTATTGAGTTCTCCTCACCTGTACAGTATATCAGAGTAATGGGTCCCATGAACTCTGGTAACACCATTAGAAGGGACAGCACGGAATCAAAACACAACAGTATTTTTTCTAAATGGACAGTGTGTGATCATTTCAGTTAACATTTAAGTCCTTATTACAATGAGAAAATCATTTCATCATTGAGACATAGTCAAATACCAAATTAATTTTAATGAGCATTACTCTTCAGTGTAACAGAAAGATGTTTTAAAAACTGTGATTCATATTGCAGGGTTTGTATTTTTGTGACATGGTAAGATAGAGGACTCTAAACATATTCTGTTTATGATATAGTCAACTATTTAATCTCTTAGCATTAACTATCATCTACCTTGTCCCTTTTAACTGCATTATCTTTAAAGAAAAATGTCAGCTTTTCATGCTGATTATGTATCAGTATAGTCCAGCCTGTAAAACAAACACACTGTTCTTTCTTCCCTCTCCCCTTCAAACAACTCCCCTTGGGAGGGGGAAAAAAAAAGAAAGGAGAAGGGAAGTTTTGCTATCTATGAGTATGAAATTTCCAGGTTTTAAATTAGAGCCAACTCAACAGTACACATATAGCTTTTAGAAAAGGCAGTCACCACAGCATACTGGAGAAGGATTCCTACTTCACCAGAAGAAAGGTAAAAAACTGCCAGTCTGGAGAAATCCTTGTGTGGTGAAACAAACATTGCAATTCAGATACGCTTTATCTTCATCCTAAAATGTATGAAAGATTTGTATCTTGTCTCAAGTCTCTAAGGTTGCTGACAAATACAATCTACAAAGCCCACAGTAAAGTAATGTGTTCTAAGGCAAAAGAATTCAGGGAGAGGTGGTCTATAGAGTTCTCTCTGGGTTAAGCAATTTTTCCATGCCATAGGGTGATTATTAGTACCTCTTGGATCAAAATCAGATTACAAATTGTTACTAGTTGCTATTATTGCAACATCAAGGAAAAAAAATACACAAATTAAAATGTCACCTTCATAGCCACTCAGACCAATGCAGTTACCACCAATCAGTGAATTACTGCCCAGCACTAAATAAGTGGCCATGTACATACTCTGAAACAACCCCAGGTGTGAGCTGAAACACCCTCATGTTCTACACCTTTAGGGACCATTATCAGGCAGAGCTCCAAACTTCACACAATTTACCGCATAGCTAGGGTGACCTAAGAGTTTGCAAATGCTAAAATACACCAAGGTTTAGTTGACAGGTTTTATGATTATATCCTTGTTTTCATCAGTTTCTTTCACAAGCACTCGTAAAACAGTGTCTTTGTGCCATGCTAGTTACCCTGTGTTGTAGCCTTGACTGCACTTTCGGAAGAAATCAAGGCTTATTGATTGCAATGAGCAGACCCAATATCTCACGATCCAAGGTGGAGGAGTGTAGCATTAACCATAAATATAAAAAATAAAAGAGAAAAAAAACCCCAAAGTAATAAAGCAAAATAAGAAAAGAGTAGTTACCTTTATCTTTGTTTTTTCCTTTTTACCTGTAGTAATAGCTGAGAAGCTGTTTTAATGTTCATCTTGCTAATGGTATAACTGACAGAATGATTAATTGAATGAATGAAGCACAAAAGGCCAAGAACAGAGTACTTACAGAATAGCTCAATGAAGAATTAACTGAGAAAGTACATTAAAGTCTGACTTATGTTAATACACTGGTTATACTGAAAAAAAATCCTCATCCATCTGAGCTAGTGTCACTCTTCTGAAGCATCAAACAGAAGTGCACATGGACTACAGAGACTACGCACACCCTAAAATTAAGGTTCACTCTTCAGTATCATCTTGTTTCTGCATCTTTCTGGGTGATATGTTTATATGCATAGCTGAATTTTGGCTGGTCTTCACACTTTCTGTCAGGGTTACTATAAGAAGTTTGTCCTGCAAAGTCAGATCAATTTTCACAGCTTCTTGCTAGCGGTTTCTGTAAACTATGGAAAACAAGCAAAGCTTGCTCTCAACCTCATAATTGCGTTGAGTAATCCAACTCTGCAGCTCTTATCTCATCACTGGGAGTGACGTAAGCACCAGGATTGTTATCAGGCAGAGCTCCAAAGAGCTGAGCATCCTGGCAGCATCTCGCTAATCACATTCACTTTCTTGGCCTCTTCCTCCACATGACTGGAAGGATATACCTTTTCCAGGCTGCCAAATCACTGGTCATTTACACTGCTACCTTCTATAATATTTAATCTTCATAACGTCGCACACTCATCATCACTGGCAAGTAATTCTGCTCATGAAATAAAAATGAATAATACAAACAGAACCAGAGATATCCCTTCACTCTTATTATAGGAACAATTCAATCTAATGAAGTCCTAGGAGGGTAGAGAGCTAACAGTGGAGCTACTAAAAAGAAAAATTAATCTCAAATTCAGAAGTGATGAGAATGGTATTATATGTTACATAAAAGCACATGCTGCAAATGAGTACAGGTGTAAAACAGAGGAAACAACAGCCTGGGTTTGCAATAAAAAAGCATCATGAGCAGAAAAAATGGTGTTCTTTAGACTTCCTTTTATAACACCATTTATTTCACCTCTGAATTTGTACTATGCAGTAGGAGTTGTGACTGTACGTACAAATGATCAGGGTACGTACAAAGGGTAAGACCAGACACTTAAAACAGATGCTTTGTGTTTCAAACAAGTATCACATTTCCCTTTACCCAAATCATGTTTCCAACTCTCTTAACTAGGCTTTGTTTAGCAGTTATATCTTTAGCAATGACCAGAAGCAATTTGAGGAAACTCAGAAAAAAGATGTGTAAATCCTAGTAGAAGTCATCACAACAATGTGTTTTAAATATGATGACTTATTTTTTTCCTATGTGCTATCTATCTCTGTTTAGATGAAGAGAGTCTGTGATGCCTCCAATGCACATTGAACAAAGTAATTTCATTTTAAGGCAGGTATTTTGTTTTCAGGTTTGGGGTGGGTGTCAAACATTTAATTATTTACTTGTGTGTGCATATGTCTGTGTGTGTGGAGGGTAGGTAGCATGTTGTGTAAATTTATGTACATGAGTATATAGGTACATACAGTGTGACTAGATCTGTGTGTACGCGCGTGCCAGGCAGGTCAGTTACACTGCTGAGAGTCTCCCCTGGCAATCACGAAACAATTCATTTAACAGCCTGATTGCAACTCTTGAAAACACCGTGATAGGATATACACTTATAATGAGAAAGCAAAAGTGTCAGATGACCCCACAATTCACAGAACCAGAGCAGTGACATTTACAGCCATCTCTGGACTCTATCTTTTAATGAGAAACCACGTAGAAGACGAATTATTTATTAATAACTTGGGTGGGTTAAAAAAAGAGAAAGTGTGTTCTCAAAAAGAGAAATGGCAGAAGGAAGCAAGAATTTTCAGTTTGCTAGAAAAGCTCCTCTGTCATAAGCTAGATCAGTCAGAGATAACTCCCCTCTCTCACTTTACCTCCATGATAACTGCATGTTTGGGGTGGGCTACTGTAAAGAAACAGCTCACAGGAGAGACTATATAGAAGGAATGTCCAGCACTGCAGCTTTCTTAAGTGTACCGATAAAAAAAGATCAAAACCGCCCGGGATTCTGGGACTGCCAGACTGAAGGCAAGTAACACCGCAGGCAAACAAAGGCTTCTTAGACCTGAGAACTATCCTAATGCCATCAAGAGTTACGCTCTCTTGTCGAAAGGATTTTCCAGGAAATAGACTAATGTCTACGTAAGGCAGGCTCATTGCAGGCTACCTGGCAGAAGGATTCAGCATGAAACAGAGTGCAATGAAACTGCCCCCCCTTCACAGGTCACTGCAGGGAGGTTCACTCATCATGACGAATAAACTCATATTTAAATGTTTGTAGCGGATTTAATTTACAGACACTGTCCACCTCCACGGGAAAAAGAACGCGTCTATCAGAAAAGCAAAGCCCTTAACTCCTCTGGTACCTTCACCATGGAAGGTAACAAGCATTGCTATTGCAGGATTTTAGCAGATTATAGTTCAGTTTTAGAGCCCATTCTGTAAATGTGTATGGAGATTTGTTTGAGTTCAAGATTTCGCTTTTAAAGTGACTGACATTCTTGAGGTGTGAAAATAACCTAAGGAAATTAAGTTCTTTTTTTCCCCCTCTCTAATAATATACTCCCAGTATATTCTGTTATGCAGATTTTACATAGGCAGGCACATCCACAATGTACTTGAGGGCTATTTGGATGGAAATAGAAAAGCTATGGAGCAAGACAGAGCCAGCCGAGATGTAAACAAGCTGGAACTGCTGGCAGCTGTGCCGTTACAAATAAAATTGCATTCCCCACTGTCTTCTCACTTATCAATTTTGACAGAAGACTGTCCTGACTTCTCATAAACAGCATCGAAAAGGACAAATCACATTGGGTGTCAGATTTGCCAGAATGGATTTGGTTGGTAGCTTACCACAAAGAAACAGAGGGTTATCTCCATTCCACATGGTGGGGAAAAACAATGGTCTGTCCAAGGGGTGGGGGCTCTACTTTAAAGCCTAAGGTCTCATTTAATCCTCATTTTTTAAAGTCTGGTTTAGATTTAAGAATCTCCGATACAAGATTTGTTTACATCAAAGCGGAAAGGAAAAATATCAGCAAGCATTTCTCTGATGCATAATCCAAAAGCAAATACAACATGGAATGAGAAATGTTTAAAAACAAAATCACTCTCTGCTGATCCCTGCTTTATAGCTATACTTAGAGCCACACACAGCTTTGTGTCCAGACGAAGAATGCTCTGGGACAGCAGGATGCTGTAGACAATGATACCAGTGTTAAAAAAAAAAAAAAAGGAGTAAAAAAAAAGTAGGAGAAAAAAACAGAATTAATATGCTGACATATAGGCACCTATTAATAAAATACCATCTTGCAACTGTGGGAGCAGGATTTGGCCCTGTAGCTGATGAATCCTTTGATAATAGAGAAGCTCCATCGAATATGGGAATTCACTCTCTCCCTGCAGCTCTGGAGAGCAAATTTTTGGTGCGCAACTACACTTCTATGTAGGAAACCAAACAGTGGAGTAACTTAAGACATGGCAAGCCTGCCAGTGCATATTCAGCAGTCTGATGTGTGATCATCAGTAACAGTCTGATGGCTGTGAGGAGGAGGAGGAAGAAGACACCCAAGTGTCAGCTAAGACTCCCAATGGGTGGTGGGGGGGGTGGATAGCAGTCACGGAGCAGATGGGGGAACAGGTTGGGCTGGATGAACGATGGAGCTGGACTACGACTGTGAGAAACCTTTGATCACTGTGCTATGAACAAATTTAGCGTTGCAGCGGGAGGAAGGGTCTAAGCATATGGGGATGAGATAAACACAACTTTTAATTCTGTGGGCCTTGCAGGCTTGGTGTGGCCTTTCTGACTTGCTTTTAAAGGATATTTTCAGCCTTGAGCTTAAAGACACATGGTGGACTTTACAATGAGTGTATTTCATAAGGAAGTTGAAGAGGAAAAAAAAAAATCCTTTACAGATTACAGGCTTCCTGGCTGCAAAAGGCTCAAGAGCTGACAGCATATCCTCCAGGAAGTCACAAACATCCACTTGAACCTGAGTTTTCCCCCTTAGCTAGCACGCATAATACCAAACCTTCAGATCCCTGTCAAAAAGATAAATTAAAAAATCAACCCTTATGGGAAGTATTAAACATAAAGTACCCTAAACACTATTAAAAAACATTTTTTTTTCCTATTGTCTGGATGATCGCACTTTCTGGAAAGTAAAATGTCCTCAGCATACTTTGTTATTTCAAATAAGCCATGATGTCTTACTTTTCTTCCTAATTCTTCCACCTCCCTATTAATTGTCTTTATTTCTGTAACTTCCCCATAGTGCAGTATGAATGCTAATTTATTAGAAGTACTTAACTAGATACATATATTTCCCTATGTTATATATGCATATATGTTTTCACCTGCTTGGGACACAACACCCCTTCTGGTATGTTCTGCACTTGTGAAAACCATGAGTTCTTGCTTTCTGATCAGAGATATCCATGATGAACTGCTTATATATAGTATTTCTCAGCAGTCATCTTTGGTCCTCACTTTTGGTCTTTCACTCAATACAAGTGTGAAGTTGCAAGAATACGGGAAGACTTTAAAGTATAATTAACTAGCTGATGATATGCAGCGAAGGGTTTCCTTTTCACTAATCTTAGATCCTACATTCTCACTTTCTTCTAATTGAACAAAGTAGGTGGGAATAGCACAGACAAGACAGAAACTGAAGCTTATGGTAAAATGAGATAAGCAGACTGGAGTAGTAACTATTCCATTGTGCAGTGTGTGTGAACACACTAAACTGACTCACAGCCTATATATTCCAAAGGAGTCCTTTGCTTTTGGACAAATTTGACAAAAAATAAAAGAAAAAGATTTATTATTACATGTATTTGAAGAAAAAAATTTGGACTTTTCATTAAAGCTCCTATCCTGACCCTCAGATTGAAACTCTTTGGCTTTCAACACTGAAAAATAAGAGATAGAGCTAAGGAATCACTGGTCTGAGCCATTTAAAGGGTAGCGGGGAGAAAACCCTCAAACTTTACCAGTGTAATTTTTTTGATTTTGGGGCTTTCCAGAATTTGCTCCCCAATTTGTTTTCCAATGAAAATGGCTTTGACATAAAATGTTAGAATGGACCTTCTCTTGGTTATCAGGTAGGAATACACCACATCTGGCTAGAAGTCCACTAACCAATTAGGGAGTTGGAGCACATCTCCTATGAGGGGAGGCTGGGAGAACTGCATCCGGTTAGCCTTTTGAAGAGAAGTATCTTCTTAATAAGGAGATCTTACTGCTTCCTTCAAGCACCAAATGCAAGAGTCCAGAGAAGTCAGAACCAGACTCTTTGTGGAGGTGCACTGTGACAGCCACACGAGACAACAGACATGAGTTGCTACTCAGGAAAATTCCAATTAGATATTTAGGGAAATGTTTCTTACCATGAGGGTAGTCAAACACCAGAAGAGTTGTCCAGAGACGTTGTAGACTGTACACTATAAAACATAACCAACTATAACTATATCAGCTGCATAATCAGCATCCACTTCTTTGCCCCTCTATGACAGGGTCTCCCTGCAATTTCTGGACTTGCCTCAAATAGCGGTACTTGAAAGCAACTTGGAAAATTTCGGGGTGATGTCTACAGAAAGGAATGTGACAGTATTAGCACATGACATCAGTGCTAAAATCTTTACAGTGACTTCTCCTACATTTCTGTTTGCCATTCATTGTGTTGGAGATTAAAGTCTGGAAGGGATCCAACACCTGCAAAGGCTCTATGTGCTTGGAAACCAGTCTCCACACTTGAGACTGTCAGATATATCCTTCTTGTCCTCTTTGATATACCATGGACCTTCTCAGGAGAAGACCCCAATGTCTGGAGTTTTCCTGACTCTAATGGTATAAAAAACATTCATATCTGACATGCTTCAAAGGGTAGAAGAAAATCTGTTGAAAGTAAGAATTCTGATAAGATCAGGAACTTCAAGCCCCCAGAAGACAGCTATTCCCCTTCCAAAAAACCTCATATGCTGCAGCTGTTTCTAAACCTGATTCCCAACTCCCCTAAATTTATTAAAGAGCCCCTTCATAGCTTCGAGCTCTTTCTAAACTAAAAAGTGTCTTTTTCTAAGCAACAAACCTTAGATACACAAAGTCCAGAGGTTTAGGGGTTGTCATAGCTGCAGTTCAAATCATCTGAGAATCACCTGGTGTAATTAGCTTTCACTTTTTACAATAAATTTCACCTATTGCAGGTAAAATCATACTTTATTTTTGCTGTATTTCAAAACATTACTGCCCAGCACTTGGCTCCGTACTGTAAACATCATTAGTACTGCTGCCTGCCTGCTTGGGGCCTGAAACGTGCCAGAAGATTTATCTGCCTCATCAGCACTTCCTAAACACCCAGGCAGCCAATCGAAATGGGGAGGCATAACAGATGTACCAACATCTGTTGCAGTAAGCATTTATCTGGACAGCAGAACATGTAGCTGTAGATTCAAACTCCTAACCAGTTACAAATACATGTTTGGACAGCCTTGATCTACAGCTGTGTGAAGGCTATTTTTGAATATTAATTAAAATCAACTTGAAAATGTAATTTTTCAGTTTTAAACAGCTATGTGAAATATAGAATCACAGAAGAGTTTGGGTTGGAAGGGACCTCTAAAGGTCATCTAGGCCAACCCCCCTGCAATGAGCAGGGGCATCTTCAACTAGATCAGGTTGTTCAGAGCCCCGTCCAACCTGACCTTGAAATGTACCTTCCTGTAATTCAGCTTATGCCTTTCAGACACAGTAAAGGTAAAATACTATGAAAAAGCTAAATTTAAAGTTGAGCTTACAAAATTAGAAATTCTTAGAAAGCAGTAAGCTAAAATTCTACCCCATCCATGCTCTTGTTTACTTTGAGATACATACATATTAAAATATGTAGAGTTAAAATATGCAAATTTTAATCACATACATGTGCCTATAAATCAAGAACATGAAGCAATAGGCAATGACTTTTAAAACACATTTTTATTTTTCTGGCACCAAAATGGGGTCTATGGGCACCATATCCATGCTGAGTTTCAGCTGTTCAAACTTCTGTTGCACATGGAAGAGTCCTCCACCCCCAAACTTATACTTGTATAGATTGGTGAAATCATGAGATGAAATACAAAGCAAACTCATCATCTGCTTTTTGATGCACAGTTTCACCTGTACTCCTGCTCACCAAACCATGCCCTCCAGGAACGACTATCACATTCTCTTTGAAGAGCTGCCTCATTAAATAAAAAAGCAAACTTCCAGAGAAAAGACCTCTCCTGCTTTTTTGATTCCTCCTCTGAAGGCCCAGCATGCATAATATTGAAACCTTGTTTAAAGTCCATTTTCTTGTAAAAGGTTCCCTCTTGCTAGGGGGATTTGGCCCTTGCTTCCTGTGCTCTTGAATTTCCTAGGATACTGAGCTTTAAAATAGTGACATTATAATAAGCTGGTTAACATGACTTAGGTTATTTTTAAAAGACTGTGTAAAAGAAATTATTTTCTCACATCTTTTGTGTGTATAGCTAGATTTCATGTCTCCAAGACAGATTACATGAGCTTTCAAGCAGAAGGCATATGAAAAATAGCATTAATAAAACCTTAGAAACATTTTCACTGTTAAGCATATATGGAGGTATGTGGGATGATAGTATAAAAACTGTCTAAACAAAGCATTTCTCCAAAACAGAAGATTTATAATCCACAGATTTCCATAAATATGAAAATATTGCCAGCATCTTCCTCTTCCTTTGCTGAGTGAAAAACACATACCATATGTTGTAATGTTGCCCAACAATGAAGTGCTGCTGAACTAAGCTCACTTTTCTTCATTTTCGTGGGAAAGCATAAGCTCTGACAACAAGGAAGAATTTTCATTAGCTTTCAGGTGAAGTGAGGAGCAACTCTGTGTTTGCTTTATGAAATCATGAAACAAAATGAGTATCACTGACTTGATATATTTTCCTCCTGTTTTAAAACACAATAAATCGTAATAACTTTGATAAATTTACCCATGTCAGCTTTTTGTCTTTTTCTCCCCACTCTCTCATGATCCTCTGTAGGTGGGGACACAGTTCAAATCCCTAAATTGGGATATTCATTACTTAGGGGGGGTGAGATGACAGCAACTTCATCTACTTTGAATGTCAGAATTTTGTGATGACATACAGTAACACACTCAAAATTAACAAACAACCGTGGCAGAAACTACCCTGACATCCTTTTCCATCTAAATGATCCAAGGACTAGCAAGGGAGAAGAGTGATTTAATGGCCAAAAAAGATATGCATTACAAGTAAAGGCTCCTGGGTTTTACTGCCAGTTTTGTCACTGACTGACTTGGCAAGTCTCTCAATATGACTGTCCTTAGTTCACCTGCTTGTGGAATTCCTGTAGCAATACAGGACATAGTAACACCGAAGAACCTCAGTGGAATGGTGTTAAGTTTAATTAAATTATGCTTGAAAAGTGATTTCAATTCTTAGAAGACAGCTGAAAAAGTAAAAGGAAAGGACTGCTGCTTTTACCGCTCCTTTGCTCATTTACAGTGTACAACTGACCACAGTTAGGGAGAAATTACATACTTATTACTGTCTATGTGTAAATTATGCTGACTTAAATCCCCAGGCATTTTAAAAATAAAAATGCCAGTGAAATACATGATCTTGTGCTGTAGTACACCCAATGCATGCTAAAAGAGTCTTCTTTTAATCATTATGCAGTATTATTCAAAGGACTACAGAAAAAAAAATATTCCAGCGCCACTTCTCCATTTTAACTGTGACCTTTTCCATTTTTAGTCTGTAGTGACAGTCAGCTGGATCACAGGCCAGGTGTTAGCAGCCCAGAACTCCTTTTGAGTTAAAAGGAAAAAATCTAAAGGAAGGGTTTTAGAAGCCCTGATCATTGTAGTGTTTTCTCAGGTCCAACTGAAACAACTCTAATAATCTGTTTACTTGTCCAGAAGACTTCCTTACAAGCTTTTCAATTAATAGCTTTAAAATACAGTCCATTTTTTCCCTCAAGAGTTGTACGATACGAAGGTAGGAATGGAAAAAAAAAAGCCCAAGACCCCACAAACCAGAAGGAGTCTCCTCAGCAACTAAGACCACAGATCACAGGCATGCACAGACCTGTTCACTTCCTTCATGATACTTCTCAACGGCAGACGCCGTACTAAGAATTGCCACCAAAAGTCAGAATAATGGTGTCAGTAAAATGTCTCTATACCATGGCATCCACAATGCAGCCATAACCGCTAGGCTGGTACGAACTGATGGTCAGAAAATAAACGTGATACAGCAAGTCCCAGTTTACCTAAGCCCACTCTGAGCTGTCAGATCAGTCCCTTCACCACAACAGCAGGTGTGTAAGGTAAGGCATGTGGTGAGAAGCATCTGCTTTTCCACTGAAAATCCACACCATGTTTACCAGCAAGGTTCTTCACATTCCTCTTACCACACCAGTCGGGTCGGATGACAATGGAAAGACACAACCTTGTCCACCATTTCAGCTCTTCTACACTGCAACACGCACCTCCCCAATAGGATCCTTCTCTTTTAAGTTACATCTGGTAGTTGCTGAATTAAAAAAACCTGCCTTTTATTTGCTACAGGCTCTTTTTGGATTCATCCCAAGTTTTAAGAAGTTCAGGAAAAAAAGAATGCAGTAGGATGCTGTAGGAAATACAGAAGAAACAAGCACAACCTGATTAGCAAGTCACGGGGGTACTGTAGTGGTTCTGCCCCTTCACATCGCTGTCATCCTACCTGAACACGGCTGGAACTTGGGCTTGAGTGATCCCTGCCAAAACAAGGCTTCTCTCCCTCTCCCTTTCTCTCTCTCTCTCATCCCTTTACACTATTAAGTAAAACACATGACTTCATAGCTGTGCAGAGAAATTCCATGCTACATGTAAGGAATTTCTAGAAAACTCTTATCTAAGAAATGTTTTCCATTTTGATGGTTACACGTCCACCTCCTGGGTTAGCTTCGTTGTACAGAAACACTCATCAGGTAACAAAACAAAAGAGCCCGACTGCAGCAATCGGAAGCGCTGGCAGTGTGTGCGCAGAAGCTGTTCCCATAGAAGCTGTTTATTCAGGTGTTAGCAATCGGAGCAGGAGCGCCAATTGCGTTGCCGCACGTGCCTGTAATGCTCACGCGGGGGTGTTTGCAGGCTATCACAGCTCTGAAGGGAGCTGTTACGGGCTATCAGCACAGCAATCCTCATGTTAAAAAGGCCCTAAATATGTATTTACAAGATAGACAGATCTGTTTGGTTTACTGGTTAAATAATCCATGTGTTGAAAAGGCCTTAAATACGAACTCACAGGGCAGGCAGGTCTCTCTTGGCCTATGACAGCAGCGGTGGGCCTCTCAGAAAGTCACCAGAGACCACGCTTTAGCGGCCCATGAGGGCCTCAACCCACCAACACTCACGTGTTCAAGTAACTTTATTGAAACAGCCTCACTCAGACTGCTAATCTGAACAACATTACTCCTTTTTTTCTCAGGGAAAAAACCCACTAAAATCGATCCTTTCAAAAGCATTATGTCACAGAAACGGGAAATCTGAATGGCGCTTGAAGTACCTTCCCTCATCATGACGGCATGAGTGTTACTGGAAGAGTAAACCAATGCGTTACTGCTGCATTGCATCTGCTGCAATGCTCAGACACAGTAAGAGGAACACAGAGAAGAGGATAAAATTTTCCTCTCTGGGAGTTTTAAGTGGTCAGTGAGAAGAGGTCTACACAAAACCTTACTTGTGGCCAGTTCCCAAAGTTTTCTAGCTTCTCTCTCTTCAAGGCTCATTTTTAGCCTTTTCTGAAAACAGCCAGGAGCATCTGATCCAGAAATGCTCAGGTCAACTGGAAACCTTAACAGGTTTGGATAACACCAGTGGTAAACTTAAAGGACTAATCTACACTTACAGTTAACAGATTTATCAGTGCAAATACTTATCAAAACATTTAAATGAACGTCTGTGCATAACTATAAATTAGCACTTACATTCAGCACACATACACACACATTTATTTCCTTATTCTGACTGAAAATCTGTCCTTTGGGTCTACAAAGCAGAACATGAACTTAAGAGTATTCATTTTTGCCCTGAGGTATTAACCAACCCGCAGAGCACTATGGGTTGCTCCGTGCAGGAGGAGATACTGATGATGGAGTAAAGCAACTTTTATGTGAATCTTCTAATCTCCAGAAGTCCAATTTTCCAGAACTGGAGGTGTGTAGTTTCTAGCTCAAGCTCCAAGCTTCACAGAGGCATCAGGTGGGAAAATTCTCACATGACTTTTTCTCGAAATACTATGCTCTTTTTGCTTTTTTGTGCCTGCTGTTTCCTGCAGGACCTCCGATCCTTTAATTTTCTGGACACAAAAGGCTTCGTAAAAATTGACCACAGAAAGATTTCACCTGCGCATGCCTCGTGATTGTTGATGTAGTGACATACACTGACTTCCTGAGCAAAAAAGTAAAATAACAAACCTCAATGGTTTCTAATACCTTAAGTGAAGAGCATCAGAGTACCTCATAATTTCATATAGAGTCAACTCAATCTTTAGCAACTTCTCCCAGGTACTGGTCTTAATACTGCCCCAATCTGTCAGCACTACTATTTGCATGTATTAAAACTGGAGTCATCAGACCCAGGCAGGCTAACACAATGGCTGCCATTCTGCCTTTTTCACTGTGAAAATGCTAATCCTGGCATGCTGGACCACTGATGTGGCTTTCCAGGCTCCTGCAAGCTATGTCATTGTACTGAAGCAATCACTTGTGCCTTTGCCTAAAAATGAGAACAATCGGAGCTGGTAGTCTTTTAGGCAATTATGCTGGTCTCCCTCACACATCCACATCAACTCCAACAATCCAACCTCCCTCCAAAAAACCCCCTCATTCTGAGAGCAAACTTCATCCTACTTTTCCTCATATATGGAAGAATAGTTACCTCGACTCACTGCTATTCCTTCTCAAGGTTTGTCTACTTTTGTGTTTGTAAGAAGCATTCAGCCAGAAAGCCAGAAATAAGAATCTTTTCCTCTGTCAGATATAAGAGGTTTTCAAAGCTGCAATTCCCCAGAGATATTTGGTCTCACGGCAGAAACCAATCACTTCCCGTTTTGCTTTTACTCAAAAGCTACTTCAGTACATAGATGGTACGAAGGTCTCTGCCCTTGCATAAGGACCTGTTGACTAAATGGCACTACCTGCTTGTGCCTGCTTGTAACATCTCATTTTCTTCTGCCCCTCTTATTGAAAGGCAGTCTCACACTGAATATGTATCAGTGATGCTTTCTCTTGTCCAGCTTTGTCTTTACAACATTCTTTGGGTTTTTTTCCTTTTTTTTTACTGTTCCACCATTTAAGTGACTTTGTCCTCTTAATTTCTGTATTACTGCCAATGTTCCAGACCAAGTATATGATGTTTCTCTGTCCTGGATTGTAGGTTTAGAAATGTTATTAAAGCAGTGCACATCCATTAGTTTATTTACTCGTCTCTTGCACCAGTATCCTCTGTTCTTCTTAGAAGGACAAATTTTAGAGCCATGTTTAACACAGACTTACTGGGGGCTGTGATGCTTTCGGTCTTTTCACCTCATTGGTATCAGAGAGTGTGATGTATACTCTAACACCACATGATGTAATTCCAGCAGCACAACAGCCACTCACAGCCAGACTGGGTGGGTTTGTCCTGAATCTTTGGCTCTCTCTCAGTGCTATTGACTGCAAGTCCAACCAAGCATTTACAAATCAGTCAATTCCTGCTTTATCTTAAAAGTTCTCATGGGTATCTGGCTATGCCAGAATTGCAAATCTTTTGATCTCTTTCTGCCAACACTGACAGATGCTGGCTCCGACCCCTGCTTCAATATCTACCAACAATTTGGATTCTTTTTAGGACAAGTTTTGCAGCAGCAATATAAGGATGCTCAAGTTGGCTATCACCAATCCCTCAGCTTCATCATCTTCCCAGCCATTTGTTTAAAGTATGGTACTGTAAGGAGCCTAATGAGCCTCTCAGGCAGTTCATCCTTCCAAGACAATTGGCTCATACTCGAGTTTATTGTGCTGCGACAATCTGAGCACAACCCATTGGGTTTTCCTAGCTTACAAATGGAGAAGAGTCTTCTAAGTGTCTAATCCTACCAAATACACTGGCAAGTATAAGTCCATATCCCCAGTGCTGGCTATCATATGTGATCCTCCTGTTTGTTTCTTATGGTGGTAACTCAGGTACTTAAACGCCAACATGTATCTGTAAGTAAGTTCCAAGCTGGTCAAAGCTTTCCAGGACATTCCTTTTCTTGGAAATCATTCTTGTTTACAGCACCTCAGTTGTGAGTCATCTTATTTCCTTACTTCCTAATTTGCCTGAGTATTTTGCATTTGTGTCTCAGAACTGATGAGTTCTTCACTTACAAGCCATTTCTAGGAAATAACGAGGTGCTGCTCTAGTTCTTTTTCTGCGCACTATTTTGTTTCAATTCCTTTCTGAAATCTCCAGGCTTGGCTTTGGTTCCATTTAAAAATTATTACGTTTGCCACGGAGACCTGTGAGCTGCTTATCTGTATCCTTTTAGTACAATGGGAAAGCTAATGTGCAGTTTGGAAACTGGACCATACTCCTGACAGCAGGTAGGTTTTTTGCTGTGTGTGATGAGATAAGGTTCACACCAGAAAGTTGTTACGCAGAAAAAAACAATGATAAAATCAGGGAGCACTGATACAATCCTCCTTCTACAGAAAGCACAGTACTAACAAGAAACCTCTTTCCCCTAAACACCAGCGCTTGCAGCCTGCAGGGTGGTGTGAGCAGAGCTTCTGCACCCTCTCTTCTTGCTGCTTTCACCCGTAGGTGGTGGGTGGACAATGCTGATTTTATAAGTTGTTGTCTTCCCAAGTGCTTGGGCATTTTTTCCTTCTGTGATGCTGCTGCCACAGCACAGTAATTTGTGGAGCTATGCTGGAAACTAGATCAGGCAGCTGGGACAGCTAAAAACAACCCTTCTAGACATCTATTTTTAAAAAATATTGGAGTACTTCTCACATCTGTTTCACAAAATGTAACACTGGCATAACCGAGGAGCCAGAAAACATCAGGGCAAGCGTGGGACTGAGTGGCCACAGTGGGGTACACCTAAGCCAATACTGTTGTAGAGACCATAGCTTCTGTTCCACTCACTGTCCTGCTGCTTCTCCCCTGGATCGGCAACAGCAACTAGTAAATCCCTTTTGACTCTGTCAGTTATGAAACTTTTTTCTGGATGGAGAGACACATCTCTGGGGACAATGCTCTCAATTTTTTCGTCTACCTAGTTATGGCAAGGGAGCTTAATAACATCTTATAAGGACCTGAGATAACAGATAATACAACCAACCTCAATCATAATACTACCATACAGGCTTAAATTTTTGGAATGTCTTTCATGTTTAGAGCTCTGCTGGTTAAAGGCTCCGAGGTGTTCTTGTTTCTCCATCAAAACTTTCATATTTAGTAGAAAGCATTCTTCTCAAAGGAAGCTAGCAGTTCCTTCCCTATTTAAATTTCACATGAAAAACTTTATTTCAGTCGCTCAGTGAATTTGCCCTGGGCAACTGAATCACAGCTGACAGCAAATTAATGACTATGATGCTGTGATTAGTAGAGATTACAGGCAACTGAGAACCTGCCCAAGCATTTGTCGTTGTCACAATACTTATGCCAGCTATTATTAGGGATTAATAATGGTCATAAAGAGGACTTGATTCCACCAGGTAGACTCTTTAAAAACTGTCAGTATTTTAATATGTCACTGATATTCTGATTAAATGGTGAAAATTATTTTTCTCTAACAATTTTTTAAAATATTCTTTCTAGGTGCTTACATTATTTATTTAAATATTACTAGAAAAATAGCTTCTATTACATGTAAGGAAGAAATATCATAAACAAGCACACTCGACAGAGAAATTTAATATTACATTACACATGGGGGGTCAAAACAGAACTTAAGCTCTGAGAATCTTGTGCTGCGAGATATCACACCAAAACCCAACTGGGAGGAAATAATGATTTCCCTAATCCCTAGCAATGATTTTTTGAGGAGTTCAAATAAAAGTTAGCTTGTTCTGATTGAGATTCAGTAAGTAGATGTTATTTGACTTTTCTGCTTCCTGGGGGAAGAACTTCTGATTCCCCAGGCTGCTAGAAGGCACGAACAATGGGCTGAACTTGCAATAGAGCATCTTAGCTGCTAAAGACACGATAAAAGTGAACACACTGCATATTTGCCAAAGCTTTTGCCATTCATTTAATTTCCAAATGTCAACCAGTTTTATGAAACCTTTAAAAAGGTTTCTTAAGGTAGAGCAAACAGGAGGCTAGGATATATTTAACCTTGCATTAAAGATATTTAATTATTTACAGTTACTCCTATTTAAAATACAGTAACTTGAACTTATGGAAAGACTCAGCACTGTTTAATAATAAAAAGAACCTGCTTCTTATGCCTGTCCCTACAAATATTTTGTTACTGGATGATAGTGGAAAACATGAAAAGCTAATGACTGGCCAGCAAGAAGACTTTAGATATTGAAATGAAAATCTGATGAAAAACCACCTCACCAATCTCATGTTATCATTTTGGGAAGCCTCACATAATGATTTTCCAGTGACTCGGAAACACCCTTGTCACTGGAGAGTACAATGCATTAACAGCAAAGGGAGATTGGTGGCACAGAGCACGATTTCTTATAATTGCAATACTTACGATGTCAAATATCAAAGAGCAAGTAATAGAAATTACACTAATTTTCAAAGTTGTAGCCTGATCTTCCAAACACTCAAGTATACACCCAAGTATCTGGAAGACTGATCCCTAAGGCATGAGATACAAGGCCAATTAATTCTTAAAATTGGGGGAGGGAGGAGCAATTAAGCTTCCAGTTGCTATTTTTAATTTTGGAGAGGCTTGCTTTAAACTGTTAAAACTGAAAAAGCAAAGCATCTGAGTTACAGTCTCCACTGCACTAAGAGGGAACATGTTTAATATGCCTCTTGGACTTGTATGTAGTCACCCACTGCAGAATTTGGCTTTCACATTTCACATGTGTAGTCTAACTGCAGTAAAGCCTGTGACATTACACAGGTGTAAAATAAAACAGTATTTGGTGCCAATTTTTTAAGTGTTCCCACTCTTATTTTTCTCAGAGGAGACTGCTATCAGCTGTGCAAATACCGTATCTGTAATAACAGAAAGAGAGGCTGCAGTGCGCCAGTGATCTTACCTCATACTCAAAGTCCTCTGCTCTATCTGCATCAGCAGGCAGGCTGGAAAGATACTCATTACCTTCATAAAATTCATGCTCCACTGGGTGAAGAGAATGGCAGCTATGTGGAACAAAGCAGTACAACAACAGTAGATCAGACAATATTTTTTTTTAAATTAAAAAGTGATAAGCCCCCCACTTCTCTGTAGTTTTCTCATCTCTCGAATGCTACTGTGAATGGCCTGAAAGGCTGAAAGAAACTGTACCAAGAAGTAGCATGAGCTGTTTTCTTTTCAAAAACTCATACTCTGGCTGAGTTCATTTTGCTGGGTTCACCTTTTGTTACATTTACACAGGGTGATTTCTTAAAAGGGTCTGTTTTGGGCCAAACTACTTAGTTGTGACAATTTGGGATTTCTTATGCTCATGAAGGTACCTAACTCCAGATTCATGCGCTGTGTCATGGCTGGGGGCAACTCACTAATTATCTGGTTATAAAATCTTAAACATCCACAATCTACAACCCACACCAGGCTCACAGATTGTTCAAGAACTCACATAAAACAACTTGCATTATCTTATTCTGTTAAAGTGATAACAGGGTGGTGAAGTGCATTTGAGTAACCGCACACTTAAAAATGTCAGTAAACTGCACTGTTAAAGGGGCTTGGAGCACAAAGAATGAGGTCTTTATAATGTGCACTGAGGTACAGCCTTAGACCCAAGGCTGGATCCCAACCATGCAGCTCCCAGTGTGTATCTGTCTTAGCAGAGGTAGGAAACCTTTGCCCATGCTGAGGGTGTGGGAACTTCAATCGCAGTAGCACACAGTTTAGTAATATCCAGTAACAATTCAAAAATATACACATATCATGGTCCTAGCTGCGCAGCAGTAAGTGGTAGGCTCAAGCCAGCATTTGGCTGGCAAGTTCCCAGGAATTAAGTTTAGGAAAACTGTCACTGAAGCCTGAATGGGACAGTGGTTATCAACAACATTTATATTTTATTTAAAGTGTTCCTGAGACTTTTTCAAGAGAAGACTATAAGCCTACCACTGCCATGCCTCAAGCCCACAGGAGAAGATAAACCATACCTGTCTGAAAGTAGGAAAGGGCAGATATCAGGAACTGGTGGTGTGGAAGGCCTTAGTTTGGCCAGAGCCATTATGTGCTCGAAAGTGATGTCAGTCTGAGTGCTGGCATCCACAAGCCGAACATCCTGAGAACTACCATGAGCTTTGCTAATTGGGGCTCGTCGTAAAACCTGAACTACAATTGGCTCCTTGGCATTGCGAAAAGCTTCCACCGCCTCTTCGTGAGTGGCCTTGGAGAGGTCCTTCCCATTGACCTAGAGAAAAACAGAAAAATATACCAAGGGTTACTCACAAGAGAAAAGGCAGCATAAAAATATGGGTGTAAAATATAGGAGGACGAATTGTTTCTGTAGTATATCAAGCCATGTGCTGACACTGACTGGACCATATTTTGGCATCCACGCAAGAGTTAAGATAAAGCTGGGAGGAGAAATGAATTCTTCAATCTTTGCTAGAAATCAGAAATGGTTTGGAACCTTCCATAACTGTCCCAACGGAATCTGAACACAGCAAAGAAACTGCAGTATTTAAAAAGGACATGTAAAATTATTTCTCTCATGCTATTTTATTCACCTCATAAAATACAAATAAAAGAGGAGGAATGTCTTTAATTTTCAATTTCAGCATTTTCTGTGGCATGCAACTGTTTTAAAGGATTTCTGGCACAGCATTGTTATTAATGCAGATGTCAATAAACATGTCTCTGATGTCTAAAAAGAAACAAGGCCAATTTTCAATGTTTTGTCACTTAATCTGCTATGGCCATTATACAAGCATTAAGACCAAAGATAGGAAGATTTGACTAACACAGTCAGCTGCTGCTCTTTTAACGAAAGAGGAATCTAAATCAAAAAAACTGAAGAAATTGCTACAAACAGACGAATAATAAACCAGAGAAAATTATGCTGCAAATGCAGCATAGCTTGTCAAAACAGAAAGACTGTGGCAAGATTTCTCTCTGCTACAGGCAAAGCAGCAAATTCCTCCCAGTCTAGATGAGGCCTTAAGGTATTAAAAAAGGTAACTGCAAAGCTGTGTGATGCTAAATTCATACAAATTCAGGTGTTTAGGGCAAAATTCCCCAACTATCAGCCCGCTACAGAATGTGAGAGCTAATTTGTCAATGTCAGTCAGTAGCTAAGCTCTTGGACACAGGGGCTGTGGAAGATCTTTACACTTAAAATACCATTCTGCTGTTTCCAGAGCAATGGGACTGCTGTTGACTGCTGCACAGGTCCTAACTGTTGGGAGGTACTGTGGAGATGAGATGATACCCTGTGCTGGGGTAGAAAGGCAAGGTTTTCTAAGTAAGAAATGCAAAAATCTGAAGGGTACCAAAACATGATTAAAATTTTTATCCCTGTGAAAATCTCTACACTGGCAGCAAATCAGAAACAGGATTCTACTGCAAGTTCATGCCTGAATTAACTTTGTTCTATAGACAATGAAGTCATAAAACTTTTGCTTAATGAGCTACATCTAAACCCTCCCCAGAAATAGGACAGATCGCATCACTGACTTTTCCCCAATGCCTGCAAATACTGCTTGAAACCAAAATTTCTTTGCTACATCACTCTTTCATTCAAGAAATTCTTGGAACTTTCTTGTCAAAAAGGGAAAACACACGAACAAGAACACCACCAGTAAACTCAAAAGAGACATTTGGCAGCTTTCAGTAACATTTTTAAGCCTGTCAGGAGAAGCATTTGCAATTAAAAATGTCATATTTGAGGCAACATGTGTAACCATAGTCTATTCATATAGTGGATGGCTATGATATTGTTGACTATTAATTACATGTATATATCAACTCCATACACTTCCAGAGTATGTGCATGAGTACAAAGTAGAACCATCTTTCCTCTGACACAATTTCCAAAGAAGCAGTGCTTTCATGGCCACGTTACTCAGGAGGACATGCAAAATAACCACACTGTAGTGTAGCCACCAACGCAAAGGTCAGTTGATCTTTCTGGCTAGTTCTGATGATGCATGTGGTGATTAGAAGGCTAGAAATTATCTGAACAGTTTTCTATACATAAAAAAGCTCAAAACTCCCTGTGCTGAATGCCGCAGGTCCCCAGAAGTACCATACCACTGCAGCCTAGACTGTCATCAAGTAATATGAAGAGCCTCTGGATTGGTCACTTAAGTTTAATGCATATGTATGGTTTCTCTGATGACTCAAGCCAAAAATGTTAAGATTTTATTGTTTAAATAACCATCCATCAAATTATATCGGGTTATATTAATCTAAGTTACATGGAAAAGTATCAGTGGTGTATAAGAGGAAGGGCCAGAACAGTCAAAGAACAAGTTATGTTATAAGAAAATAAAAGAAATTTCCCCAAGAAGTGAGCTTCTACAAACCCTCTCCAATAGCACGAGTTATACTGCCAGGGTGTTCAGACTTAGCCCTGCCTAATAGAGCAATCAGAGATAAAGCTTCAGGCCTGGGTCTTCTAGTCACTCTTCAGTTCCAGCCTTTGCTTCATTCTTGCTTCTAACTCAGATCCTATCAAGGACACAATTTTCCACAGTTTCTGCAGTTTTTGTAACAAGAGCATCCTATAGGCCCTCTGAGTAACTCTCATTCCTAAGGCCCTAGGAACAGAAAAATTACTTTCCTGTCTCACAAAACTTTTTTAATACTTTTTAAGTTTCAAATAACTGTATGGTGTTTCTTCTAAAAGCAAATGCTTGGGAATAAATACCACATAGTACCGTATCATTTTTTCCCCTATTCAAGTATAAAACACACAATCCTTCTGTATCCCAGCTGAACCACATGATTTTTGGCACAAGCTGACCATTTTATCACAGATCCACATCAGCAAAGCAAAAAGATATTTGGATAGCATACAAAATATATTATTAGATTTTTTTTTGAAAACCAGAAGCTCTGTTTATTCACATCAGTCAGTACTTATCCCTTATTCTGAGGAAATAGACATAAATTCACAACAATGCCATTTACATGCAAATTTATTTCTAAAGAATAATAATATTTTAAAATCACATGAGTGTTAAAAATCACAAAAGATACACATTTTCATTTATCCTGGAAACCTACGGCTGACCTCTATTTTCATTTAAATGCCTATTTAATTTAAAGACTTCAAAAACATTCCATCCTTTATGTTGCTTTCTTATGAAATAGAAGCACTTCAGACACCCAATACTTGTTTAAATTGTCACTTGAAGTTCATCAACCCACTTTGTCGATCTGCATAAAGGTCACCTAATTTATGAATGCCGCCTTTCTCAGAAGAAAATCTATAGCTGAATTACTCTATGCTGGCAGCTGTCCTGCCCACTCGGGGCTGGGAAGAGAGAATTTATTTTAAAACCTAAAGCCAATACTACAGATGGGGTTGGAAGCTCTCTTCACGTAGCTTCTTTAAGGGTTTTCTGCCTCCTGCATTATCCCCCAACTTAACACTCACATCTAGTTACCCTGGGAGCCGTAGACAGCTGAGCACTTATTTACAGCAAGCCACTTACAGGTTCTTAGTGGATGATTAAATAAATTCCTTGCCTTGGAAAGCTTACTTTCAGTGGAATCCAGGGTACTATTTTAAGTGGATAGAGAAATCAGTCACTTTCAACAGTCAACACAAAGACATGGGAATACATTTGTTGTAGCAGATGGGCTAATTAATCCACAAGCAAGTTGTGAATGTTAAGTAAAGAATATATCTTTTCTCATGTAAACCATCCTCCTGCCCTGTTTGATTAAGCTTCTGTTTAGTGAATACTCTCCTCCTTCTCTGCTTTTGGACACACTGCAAAGTCTAGACCACTTGTTGACATCTCCCCTAGAGGGACTGGTGGCCACTGCCTGGATCCTGGCCATCCCCTTTTGCATTCTTGCTCTAAATCCAGCCACATGCAAAACTTCATCAGCATCAGGAAATAAACAAGCAAATGGGCTTTGTTTTTCATCTGTCAGCACAAATCAGCTGACATTGGCCAACTGCCACTTCTAATGCCAGCACCACTGCACATAGGCTTATTCCCACTCACCCAGAGGTGGACAGCAGAGAAGGAAGGAGGAACAGGACTAAATAACAAAACAGTGACTACAGAAAGAAGTAGGCAAATGGTTGTTAGGTTATCCTCATGCTTTGAACTCTAAAAAATAATAAAACAATCAATCCTTCAATGAAGACTGCTTCCCGGATTTAAGTGCATGTGACTGAGAAATGAAGTAGCCTTGTCTACTAACACTTTTCTGGTCTTGATAATTTCTTCTAACACTGGCCAGAATTTTTGAATCAGGAGGGCTAGAAATGTTGATATGTTTCCTGTCATCTTTACTTCCTCAATATTAAGAAAAAAAGAAAAACGGGGAAAAAAGGAAAAAAGATGCGTAGTCATGTGAATGCAACCATCACAAATGGTGTCACATTAGCAGCTCATGAGATAACCTCCTATCCTCAGCAAATAGCTAGCATATGCAAGTTGAAATTTAAGATCAGCTCTGCTGAAGTAAAATCCTTGGAGACCCTCTGTTTAATAAGTAAAAGCGAAGGGAAGAATAACCGGAGCATTCTGCTTGAGCAGAGACATCCAGACAGAAGGGTTTCCCGGAGAAGTGACAGACATGCCGTCTGACGTGATGATGGAGTTCACACAAGGCTCACTGTCCTAGGAGATTTCAACACCCATGCAGAAGATACTTCTGACCTGACAGGTGCTAAATCTGCTCTCATCACAGCTGACTCTGCCTCCAGTCCCTCACCCTAAATATATCCAGGCTACCACACCCTGGGTGCATCCTTGGATGGCAAACTGGCACAACGGATCGAACACTGTCCCTTAGTTTGACCAGTCCTTCTTTAGGACAGGAATTTGAGCCCTCCCTAACTGCAAGTCACAGAAAAAGAACAAAAACATACCACCTTCCTCCCAGACTTACAGCTTTCGGCGCATAGAGACTCTAGAAAACTTCCACCGCTGAGGGCCACCAGCTGTGAGGCTCTCCGGGCAGGACAGGGGGGCAGAGGACATGTGAGCTACCAGGGACACGTGTGCTGGAGAGGACACTGCAGCTCTGCTAACACAAATGTGACAGCTCATCTACAGAAAGGGCATTCGACACACTGACCTTTTAGGTTACAGTTCAGTACTAAGCTGCATTTCTTGAGCAAGCTAATCCAAAAGGCAGCAAATTCAGCCATTACCCAATATCACTATCTCAGTCAGGGTTCATGCAAGTTCAGTAAAGGGACAACTTTTATTATGGTGGTTAATAACATTTCCTCTTCCTTAGCCAGATGAGTTAAGTGATGCTTGTTCCCATTTGATTCTTTGTTGCCCTGACCGCCAAATCTTGTCATCCCTCCTGAAAGCGACACAAGCAGCTGAAGACGCAGGCTCTGGCTGCTTCCCTCAGGCTGAACCACAGGCTTGTAATGAGAATTACATCTCCATTACCTGTAGAGCTGGGGCTTGTCCTGTTTGATAGTTCACGTAGCTGGTTTGATGATATTGAATAGACCAAGGCAATGCCCAGTACTGCAGCCTTCTGTGCATCTTCCTATGTGTAACCAGCACCGCTTCCGTTTCCCAGTATTTAGCAGAAACCTACCGTGGCTGAAAAGCCTATGGATAAGCCTTAACCTAAGCAAGACAAAATCAATGCTACAAAAAGTGGGAAAACATAGAAATGTACCTATTTCCACTCTGTAAAGTTTCCTTCCAGAGGGAGACAACCCAGTCACTTCTCAGCAATTTTGATTACCTAAACAGCAGCTGTCAGAAAAAAGCACCCTTCTCTCAACTGACCTCAAGACGATGCTTCATTTTGTCAGAGTAGTCCACCACAATCAGTGTATCTGTGGGCAGGTCTGACAGCTGCAACTCCTCTCTTTGAAGGACACGTGACATTGCCAAAAGACCCCAGCGAACAGCTGGACACTGCCTGGAAGTATTGCCTAATGAGCTACCTGAGAGAATTCAAAAGATTTTTAAAATGGATTGGAAAAAGTGCCCCAGATAGATGTACAGGGAATGGAGAAATAGTTCTCATCACAACAGCAACCAAGTGAGCAAAGTAACTAATAGAGAAGTACTTGTGCAACTTTGGTTCTCCAACAAATACAAACTCTAGTTTAATATATTTTTCTCCATGATTTTGCCTTCTCTAGCCATCTTTGCCATCTCTAACTAAAACAAAAGCGCTACTACAAGAAGAGTCTCCCAAAACTTTGTGTGCAGATTGTGCTCCATGTTTTGAAAGAAGTCAAGTCCACTGTAAGCAAAGAAATCACTGAAGATCTCCCCCCCCTCCCCGCCCCCCGCCCCTGCTCTTTAGGAGGAGGTTTGGGGTTTTAAATCTGGAATTTACTGACTGCCTAATTGCATTTAAGGTATTGAATATAGAAAAAGGGTGGTGTTTTAGATGCATGCCTATAGCCTGCTTCCAGCTGGTGGGGTTAGGCATAACCATCATTCACCACAAATGCCTTTGAGCACTTCAATCTCCTCTAACAGTGTATGGAAAAGTCTCCCCGGGAGACATCTGACATTTCCATACCTAGTCTCTTTGTGGATCTGGGCCCTCACCTTGGGACATATTTCAGAAAAACACTTGGATGCTACAATTCACACCTCCAGGATAACTATGCCCGCTCCAACAAGTTTAAAAGCACTACTGAGTTAACAGTTTTAATCTGTGGTCAAAATACAACCTGAATTCCTGCACTTCATCACATGAGGCTTGGCAGTCTGTGTAACTGGAGAATACCCCCTCCACCTCCTCACTGTGTGTTAGAGCAATGCACATCTCACAAAGATCCTTTCAAGTCCTTTAGTGCTGATTTTCAACACCAGAACAGCTCAGAAAGCTCAGCTCAGAAAGCACAGCTCAGAAAGCACAGCAACTGCTCTGAAAAGGTCCACTTGAGTTTCCAAAGAGAGAACGCACCATTATCTGCAATCCTTTTGTTTGTGAGTGAAATGAAAACACCACATTAAATTGAGGAACCACTGCATTAGTTCCATAGCGAGCTGCCTGGAGACGCGCCTTTGTGAACAGCTGTTATTCTCCTTTTCTGACTCCCTCAGTTTGCCCAGCAGACATGCTACTAGTTGCTACGGCCATCTTTCTTACATCCTCTTCCAGCTGGTATTCCCAGTCTCATTCTCCTCTCCCTTGCCTTGCTACCTCTGGCCTCTCTCTCCTCTCTCTCAGGCTGTCTGCTCTTCTCGCTCTGCCTTTTTCTTCTTTGCTCCTGAGGGGTCTCCTTTATCTCACGCCTGCCTGTTCCAGCACCCTCCACCTTTCCTTTCCTGAACCCTTCTCTACGAAGGCCTTCTGCTGCCCTCTCACTGAACCCGTCCCCTTCCCGCAGGGTGGGAACGCCGGCACTCGTCATCCTCCCACAGTGACAGCTGGAGAGTCTGCCCACTCGTGAGGTCTGCCTTCACCAGCACCTCCTGCCACCAGCACGAACGCTCCGCTAACCCAGAGGGTATGTAACAAGGCTGGAGTGTATTTACTATGTAAATTGCTCTTAGTATTGACAAACAGTTTTTCTGATGATATTAGGATTCTGCCTGAGGGCAATAAAGACTAAACTAGCTGTGGCATGCATAAAATACGTCAAGTTACTTCTTGATATAATTAGACCATCATTTATTCCATTAATTATTACAAACTTTTTCTGTTTGTGGATAGGACATTATATAAATCTCTTATGATATCTACCACACACAGCAACCCTTTGATGGTGGGGAAAAATACAATCAAAGGCCAGTGTGTGTGCTCAGAACGAATCATTTTTATCGCGAAGGCCTGGCACTGAATGCTGTATTCTCCTGTGAACTTCACGGTGTCTCTGCTCTACCACAAGCTCACTCTCCAATTTCTCTTCCAGGGTATGCATTTTTCGCAGGGAAGAGGCACTTCAAAAGGTACTTGCCATTAAAGTTTTAGAAGATAAAATTAACAATATTCTTTAATCAACTGCAATTCCAAAAGAATAATGGGAGAGAATGAATGGCAGATTTCAGGACTTTGTAAATAATGTGTAGTCACTTTTCTCTTTTCAGAGAACCATATTTTACATTTCACTAATAAAAAAAGTCTCTCTTTCACCTCTAGATAAAAACTCCAGCCTTCCATGAACTCAGCCACGGCTGGCTTTGCCACATGAATGTTACGCTTATCACTGTCATAACAATTCATCCACATACAGATGCCTGAAACTCCTGGTCTCCTCCGAACTGAGCAGTTTAAAAAGATAGATGGCTGCCTTCTGGCTAATTGTGGGAGTTCTTTCATTACTATAAAAAGACTTTTTATATCTCAAGTGACTTTATAAGCAGTGAATAATGAGACTTAAAGTCTTTGGAAAAGAGTCCACTGATCAAATGCTAGGATAACTTATGGGCACAGTGACCTTTTCCTCAGTAAGACACTCCAAACTGCTGCTGTTGGCACATTATTAAAATTCCCCATTTAAGGTGTGCAGTTAAGCACAAAGCAGATTTTATTTTTTATTTTCAAATTCAATTTAAGGTAGCACAGCAAGAGCTAGAGCCGTCCCAGAGCTGAGGACTAATTCCCGCCCGCCCCAGCTGTGCCGGAGCGGGACAGACGGCTGCGGCTGCGCAGGCAGCTTGGCCGGGTCTCACTGGGTCTCCAGCAGCGGGATCCGGCTTCCCCTGCGCACAGCAATCCTCGCCCCGGCAAGGGAGCACGTTTCTGCCAGCACCAGCGAGCACCGGCACCCTGGGCTGGCTCTTACGAAGCTGCAGAGAGGAGCTGCCGACAGCACATTGCCTCCAGCCCCTCTGGTGAGCGGAGTTTTGCCTTGGCCGAGAGGGTGCCCCACGTGCCAGCATTTCACGCTGCAAAGCAGCAGTGATGTTAAACCCAACGTCAGAGCCCTGAGCCTGGTCCCAACCCTGGCTGAAACCGTGGCCGGTTCCCAGGTGTTGCCACACGTCTAGCCCAAGCCGATGTCCTGCTGGGGTGCCACCCACATGAAGTCCTAAGGTTAGAGCGCTCCTTGAAAGCACCTGTGCTCGCTTTTCTTTAATGAACGTACAACAGACTTGCTCTACTTTGACGTACGTTTCTTACTGTGTACCTGTTTTAATTTTCATCTTGAAGGAATAGAAAAAGCTCCTCCTCTCTTGAAATAAAACTTGTTGGGTCCCTTTCATTATTTTTCCATTCTTCTCTCATGCTGCCTCAATGCTAATTTGACATGGTTGCTCTCCATTGATGGCTTTACTCCAGAAGAAGCGTATTGTCAATTTTTTTTGGCATAATGGTACTTGCAAAAATTCCTTCTGATTTCTGATGGGAATAAACATTAAAAAAATAATTTTCACAAGCTCACATGTATTTAGATTTGGTCAGCCATGGGGGCTGACACAGCAATAGATTACAATGAAGTTTAACTTCATCCTGTCTCTGGAACATGGCATATGGCAACTTCCTTGATCTCTTTTTCAAAGATGAAGAAAATGGAAATTAAGAGGCACTACTCATCTGATAAAACGGAGCAAGTGATGGAGCCTTACCTGCCATTCAAAAGTCTCTTGGATGCTTCTGTACCAGAAACTTCCAATAGCTCTTAGGAAAGCTTAGCAACAATTTTTATTTGAACATCAAGAGAGCAGGTAATATTAATGATAGCACATACTATTATTGTGCTTGTACATGTTTAGTTACACACAATGAACACAGAAAAACCTACATGTAGATGCATAGAAAAGGGACCTTATGAAACATATTTGTGTCCGTTTCTTCCCTTTTGCTTCTCTCTCTCCTACTTTGATCCTTCTTTAAAGACCATATAGTCATGTAGGATTACTTTATTTTTCTACCGAGTGATGGCTTACTACACTGACACAGAAATATTTTAAGCTGCTCGTTTCTGAAGTTTAATTGCCACATTCCTTCTTAGCAGGAAAAATGGTAAGGGATGTGAATATCGGACAAGCTTAATTCTATCTTATTTATACAGCACCATGGCTGTGTACACATCTTCAGTAGTACGAGCTGCAGCTCCTTCCTGGCTGAAAATCAATTACAGCTGCTATTTCTGTCCCAGTGTTTCTATGTCTGTTCTTCCTTCTGGAGTATCTCTCTCCTTCCTCTCTCCATATCTCTGCCTTCCCTCACCACTTCCTTTCTCTCTTTTATTCCATTTGCCCCTTTGGCTTCCCTTCCTTATCCTTCTCTTGCTCCTTTGACTTCCTTTCTCTTCTTGAGTTCGGCCTCTGCAGTAGCAGCCGCAGCAGCCACTCGTGTACGGCTTTGCTACCTACCACCTGCAAAGGGCACCTTCCCCTGCGTGAAGCCCACATGTGAAGCCGCCCATGCCGGCTTCAGGAGAGCGTGAAGTAGCTGCCTCGTTTCTGCAATGGACTCTAAAAAAAACAGCAAAGGGCAATTACTGAAGAAGATCACAAGGCTCACCAGTTTCCTTTTCCCAGGAAATTCCGGGTGCATGGCAAGGCTCTGTCAGAGCTGCTGCTCCAGCTCTCCAAGGCTGTTAAGGACCAAATGGCTGAAAAATATGGCAGGGAGCTTACACACAGCTGGTAGCCAAGGCTGTGCAGTCAGCTGGCCACTGAATACGCTGCATGAATCAGAGTTGTACCATTGCCTTGCAATGCTACAAATATCACTGAAATCCAAGCAGATTTTGAAGAATCTCTGCGTTAACTATTCAGAGAAAAACCCGACCTTTGGAAACGTGTGGGCAGTTCTTGCTGCTTTCACTTGCCGTGCACTGACATCAGATGGTGCAGTTTAGCATACAGAGTAGAAAAGACCTTTTAACATCAGGAACAGAGTAATTCTTTCTGTTCGGAGCAACAGAGTTCTCCTTTAATATGTAATGAGATTATTTGACAGGCTTTTGATTATCTTTTGCAAAAGCAGCATGAATAATTTAATTACAACACTGAAAAAACCCTGCAATCCATACTTTATACCTCCTATACTTACATATATAGAAAAAAAATGCCTAGGTGCAAGGATTGTGTCTTTTTGGTCATACAGTATCAAGCACCACAGAGCCTCAAAGTAAGCTGGGCCTTCTAGATAGTCCTGCAGTAAAAATAACGATTATACATCTGTGCTGAGAATTTAGACAGTGAATTTTAAGGGGATGTGAATTAAAATAGACACGCTTGAAAATGAAGTTTATGGACTAGACAATGAAAATACTTTAACCATGGCACACTGTGGGATATCAAGGCAAGGGCAATGTCATCTTTGTTTTGTCTCAGGAATAAAGTCCTTTTAAAAATGTGTTTTTCTTTTTTTAAATTTATATGACATTTCATAACAGAAAAAGGTAGATACCAGTGAAGGAAGAAATTTTGCATTATATATTAAAAGAGAAGTGCTAGGTGCACATAAATTTCTGCTAGCAATATACAAATTATATACACAGGATGATTTTATAAAGGGAGATATAAGTTCTATATGTGCTTATAAAAGAGTAATTGAGTAACAGCTGACTACTTAGAAATGCTTTTAATAAGCTTTAAAAACAGCATAGGGTTTCCAAAAACAAAGTTCCTGAACAAATGAAGCCAGTGCACCAAGATCAGAAACACCGAAAGGCAACACTCCTCAACTGAACTTCTTAATTAAACCTCACAGACAGATTTTAAGGTGTCATATTTGCCATCCTGCCATGACTTTTGCCTTGTAGTGTTTATTTACACTAATTCTGCAAGCTTT
>NW_010545466.1:0-1052 GCF_000687285.1 Phaethon lepturus
TGGGGTTTTTTTTTGGCAATTGTTTTATGGTGAAATGGGAGTTGCATCATCACAAGGTGGTATTCTTAAAAAATCCCCGTTGGGGTGTATATTGAAACATTTGAAACAGGTTGCGGGACCTCCGCACCGAACTACAAGAAGAACTGATTAAATATTGTAATCAGTGGTGACCTTTGTATAAGTTGGATGATGGGGAGAAGTGGCCTCAGAATGGAACTTAGAATTAATTGCAATCAATGGTGGCCTTTGTGTAAGTTGGATGATGGGGAGAAGTGGCCTCAGAATGGAACTTTGAATTATAATACATTGTTACAATTAATGTTGTTTTTAAGAAGGGAAAGTAAGTGGGATGAGGTTTTATATGTGGATATGTTTTTCACTTTGTGGAACCATCCAGAATGGCAGAAGAAATGCGGAATTAATTTAGCTCCGAGTGATCCCTTGGTCTTGGCTTTTGAAAAGGATCAAAGAGAGAAAGAGAGAGGAAAACCACTAAGGAGGTGCTGTTCTGCTTGTAGTATAGGACGGAGGTGTTTGAAAGTCTTGGAACAGGAGGAGGAAAATACTGAAATGTTGGTGGCTCTTGAGAGATGAATAAGGGATCGAGATTATGGAGGAATAAGATTGGAAAGAGGTGAGGTCGAGAAAGGTGAGAGGAATGAGGATCAGGGAGTAAGGTCTAGTATAGGCGCTGAGGGTTTTAGCCTGACTGCAGGGCAAACAAGAGCTAAGAATACAGGAGAAGTTATATAAGTTCCCCTGTGTAAAGCAGTGGGAAGTGATGGGCCAATTAAAGTGCCCTTTTCAATAACTGATCTGAATAATTGGAAAATAGCTGCTGGAAATTACTGAAATGATCCGGATCGCACAGCGAGTGCGTTTGAAATGATGATCAAAACTCAGGATCCTGATTGGAAAGATATTGAAGCAATAATGGCCATGTTGTTCAATAGTACTGAAAGAGGAATGATCCGCAGGGCTGCCTGAACACAAGTGGAGGCTCAGTTAGCATCAGGGACTCTCCCTGGGACAGTGGAATACCACTTTCCATT
>NW_010545467.1:0-10481 GCF_000687285.1 Phaethon lepturus
AGGGATATTCCATACCATATGACGTCATGCCGGGTGTATAAAGCTGGGGAAAGAAGAAGGAAGAGGGGACTTTTGAAGTTATGGTGTTTGTCTTCCCAAGTAACTGTTATGCATGACGGAGCCCGGCTTTCCTGGAGATGGCCGAACACCTGCCTGCCCATGGGAAGCAGTGAATGAATTTCTTGTTTTGCTTTGCATCTGCATGCAGCTTTTGCTTTACCTATTAAAGCGTCTTTATCTGAACCCACGAGTTTTCTCACTTTTACTGTTCTAATTCTCTCCTCCATCCCACTGGGGAGGAGTAAGCAAGTGGTTGTGTTGCCGTCTGGGGTTAAACCACAACAAGTATCTTCATAAAATTGATCCTAAGTGGCTTTGGAAACCCAGCATAAAGACCTAGAATTCGCATAGCTCATTCAAAACTTTTATCCAGTTTTCCTTATTTTTAAACTGTCTTTATTATGACTGGCTCATGGCAGCCTAAGCCTGAAATTTTATTTCCAACTCACATTTTTCATCCCATAAAAGGTTCCTGCAAATATATTGGCCAAGTTTCTCATTAGAACTTAGCTCCTGTATAATAACAGGGTTTAATAAACAAGAAGAATTGAACCAGTGTTTCAGTGTTTTAATACCAAAATAAAAAAACAGGAATAAAACCAGATTTAATGGCAACTCTGTGCACTACCTTATACAAAAGTATTAAACCAGCTGGACCAAACTTCCTACTGTAGCTATATAGCCATGTAAGACACGAGGGAAAACTAAAAATTAAAGCAGCAAGGCCAGTTAGTACAGCTGGATGTAACTTGCCTTTCATTACATGGGTTTAACCTCCAAGTCAGCAGGTAGAGCCAGAATTGACTCAAAAAAGTCAGTCCAGTATTACTGGTGTTATTTTTGTCACTTGCCTGTTCCTATGTAAGCACCGTCTCTTGGCTGTGATAAAATTCTGGCACATCCATTTTCAGCTTCCCCTGTTCTTGCTGATGTTCTGCCACCTCTGAGTGGATGCAGAGGCAGAATGTAAGACTGAGATGATCTTGTCTCACTGTTGAACATTCAGCTCTTGCAATTAAGTAATAAAACTGCTGAAGTGTTAAGCTACTTCCATGATCTTCTATTAACCTTATGTGAGGTCCCGTAATGAATTGATCCACACCAGCCACCTCAATCCTCGCTGAAGAACAGGGAGACTTCTTCCCAGGGAAAACAAATTTTGGTTTGTTTGTCATTTGTTGATGTATGAGTGAATAAGAACAAAGATATTCAGCAACATTTCTCTCAGCCATAATGTAAGAAGGGGCTGAAAAGTGAAAATATGCAATGCAAAAAAGTCAATCATGCAAGGCACTTATGAATGCCATAGTCATCCTTCAGTGTACTCTTGCTGTTGCCTTTGTGTTGAAACCTTTCAATCTTGATATTTTTTTTTTTTAAAGAGTAGAAGTGGAAGGACAAAATATTTGTACAGGATGTAAACAGATTTTGGATGAAAATGAAAGACATCCCTTGTAATCAGGAACAGAGAAGAGCTTTCCAGCAGATAGCTCAGTAATAAGCTGATGCAAATAAAGTAAGTTTTCTCTGAAAATTCCCTCTTTATACATATTCTCAAGGTTTTAGCATTCTCCCACAGGAGATGAGTAAATCCTGCTGAGTTCTGTGGAGGAAGGCCAAAGTTTTTAGTAGTTAAGATATGTGCACTTTGTTCCCTAGGAATATGAAACTGTCACTCTCTTTAGAAAAGCTGCATTCAAAATGAGTAATCAGAAGTCCTGGTTATTGTCCCATAACATTAAATACAGTGAAATCACAGCACAGTCAGGTATTACACACTACAGAGACTGACATTTTCATTGCTAATGTCCCCTACAGCTTAAGGCTTTTTTCTCCATAAATCAAGCCGCATTTTTTTTCTCCCTCCAAAAAGAAGTCTAAGAGCTATATTTCACAAAACAATATCATAGTTGTCACCCACTAACCACACTCATTTAATAAAAGAAGAGAAGACTCTCTGGTCCATAAGCAAAAAGCTGATCCTGAGCCACATGCATCTCCCCCCTCAGTAACAACTTTGTGCTTATTTGCCTCTTTTTACGGGCTGGGCTTTCTTTTTACTTCTTTACTTTCTTTACTTTACTTCTTATTATTAATTTTAAAAGACCAAAACCAAAAAAACCCAAAAAGCCACCCAAACCAACAAACACCTGAATAATCCTGAAAAACCTTTATTTTCCCCCTTAATTTTGGATGTCTTTTTTATTTTCTGTTTTTTTCTTTAAAATAAGTTGTTGAACAAAACTGATGACCAGTTGAGGAATTGTTTCCTTTCCCCACAGCAAGCAAAGAGGGATTAAGGTGTAATGACTCTCCAGCTCCCAGCTGACACCATCTCTGTTAGACTCCTCTGCGTATCAATATGTTTGGGTTTACAAGGCATGGAAGTGTTTTCACATTTCAGTCCAACTCTGGCAGATCTTTGCACAGATCTTCCTTTACCTTTGTCATTGGACTAAAACAACTGGATTTTTAGCCAATGCCAAGACATACAACTGAGCAAACAATGAACTATAAATCTCTAGAAAATGGATATTAAAATAAATATTGATGGAGGAGGGAAGGGAAGAGTACAGGGTTTTCTCAGAAACATTTGCTGAACATACAGGATTAAAAAGGCTCAAAAGATACCTTCCTCCAAGAAACCTTAATCACCCATGTCTCTGCAGAGACATGCATTACACTCAGACAAGACACAGGTCTGAGCAATTCATTTTCTGTTTCCTCTGGCATAGCCTTCATATGTGCTTACAGTTTGAAGAGGATTGCTCAGCTGCTCTAAGGCATTTGGGTGACTCTCCAGACAAACAGCATGTTTCAATGATTAAAGCACTATATCCTCTCACAAACCTCTCGCTCATTTGGTGCTATGCACATTGCCTCATTGCTTTTGTTTTCTCTTCCCATTTCTGACCATCTTAATAGTGTTTCGAAAAAGCCAGGATGAGTCTCCTGTCATCTAACTTCTGATGTCCAGTATAACCTTTTCCCTGCTCTTCCCCTTCCTCTTGTCAGCACTGAGGAAAAAAGCACCTTTCAGAAAACTCATCTGATCTGCTCTTGATATTGTCTGTAAGAGGAGAGAGAGAACATCCAAGGGGTATAGAATCTAGTAGACTATTTCAGTTGGAGGGGACCTACAATAACCATCTAGTCCAACTGCCTGATTACTTCAGGGATGATCAAAAGTTAAAGAATATTATTAAGGGCATTGCCCAAATGTCTCTTAAACATGGACAGGCGTGGGGCATCTACCACCTCTCTAGGAAGCTTGTTCCAGTGTTTGACCACCTTCTCGATAAAGAAATGCTTCCTACTATCCAGTCTAAACCTCGTCCGGTGCAGCTCTGAACCGTTCACACAGGTCTTATCACTGGCTACCAGGGAGAAGAGATCATCTCCCTCTTCACGTCCCCTCCTCAGGAAGCTGTAGAGAGCATTGAGGTTGCCCCTCAGCCTCCTTTTCTCCAAACCAGACAAAGTCCTTAGCTGCTTCTCATATGACATTCCTTCCAGCCCTTTCACCAGCTTTATTGCCCTCCTCTAGATGCATTCAAGTACCTTAACATCCTTCTTAAATTGTGGGCCCAGAACTGCACACTGTACTCAAGCTAAGGCCACACCAACGCTAAGTACACCAGGATAATCACCTCTTTTGACGGGCTGGTTATGCTGTGTTTGATGCAACTCAGAATGCAGTTTGCCCTCTTGGCTGCCACAACACACTGCTGACTGACATTGAGCCTACTGTTAACCAGCACTCCCAGATCCCTTTCTGCAGGGCTGCTCTCAAGCCACTCCTCGCCCAACTTATACTTTTGCCTGGCAATACTCTGTCCTAGGTACAGAATCTGGCATTTCAACATGTTAAATTTCATCCCATTAATCATTACTCAGTGCTCAAATCTATCTAGATTCCTCTGCAAGGTCTCTTGTCCCTCAAGAGAGACAACAGCACATCCCAGTTTGGTATCATCAGCAAACTTGCTAATGGTGCATTCAACTCCTGCATCCAGATCATTAATACATTATTGAACAGAACTGGCCCTAGAATTGAACCCTGAGGAACACCACTGGTGACCAGTCACCAGCCAGATGTAGTGTCATTCACTACAACCCTTTGAGCTCTGCCCTTCAGCCAGTTCTTCACCTAGCACACTGAACCCATCCATACCTCAGTTGGACAACTTGTCCAGAAGGATGCTGTGAGGGATGGTATCAAAAGCTTGAATAAAATCCAGAAAAATTACATCCAACACCTTCCCTTCATCCACTAGGCAGGTGACCTTATCATAGAAGGATATCAAATTAGTTAAACAGGACTTTCCCTTTATGAACCCATGTTGACTGTGCCTGATGACTGCATTATTCTATAAATGTCTTTCAAAAGTATGCAGTACAATCTTCTCCATAATTTTTCCAGGAATTGAGGTTAGACTAACAGGTCTGTAGATCCCTGGGTCTTCCTTCACACCCATTTTGTAGAGTGGAATAACACTGGCTAGCTTCCAGTTAGCAGGGACCCCCCCAGACTCCCAAGACCTTTGGTAGATGATCAAGATGGGTTCTGCCATAACACCCGCTAGCTCCTTCAGTACTCTAGGATGAATCCCATCAGGGCCCATGGACTTGTGAACATTCGGCTGGTCCCTTAAAATTTCAGTGTCCACAAATGCAATGTCGCTGTTTCCATGCTCGTGGTACTCTGTCCTGGTTTTGGCTGGGATAGAGTTAATTTTCTTCCCAATAGCTGGTATGGTGCTGTGTTTTGGATTTAGTATGAGAATAATGTTGGGAACACACTGGCGTTTCAGTTGTTGCTAAGTAGTTGTAGTGCTTATATTAAGTCAAGGAATTTTCAGCTTCCCACACTCTGCCAGTAGGGAGATGCACAAGAAGCTGAGAGGCAGCATAGCCGGGACAGCTGACCCAGACTGGCCAAAGGGATATTCCATACCATATAACATCATGCTCAGTATATAAACTGGGGGGAACTGGACAACGAGTGGTGACCATGGCTCGGGAACTGGCTGGGCATCTATCAGCAGGTGGTGAGCAATTGTATTGTGCATCACTTGTTTTGCATATTCTTTTACCCATCATCACCATCACCATCATCATAATTATTATTATTCCTTTCCTTTTCTGTCCTATTAAACTGTCTTTATTTCAACCCATGAGTTTTACTTCCCCCACCCCCACCCCCCCCGATTTCTCTTCCCCATCACACTGCAGGGAGGCGGGGGGCGAGCAAGCAGTTCCGTGGTATTTAGTTGCCAGTTGGAGTTAAACCACGACATTCTCTGACTCAGGGGACAGGGCAGCCCAAGGTTCATCAGTATTGTTAAAGTCTGAGGTAAAAAAGCAGATTGAATGCCTCCACTTTTCTTCATCCCTATTAATCAGATGACCATCTTCAACAAGTATCAGTCCAATGTTTTCTTTAGACCTCCTCTTGATACCATCATACTTTTAAAAGCCCTTCTTTTTATCTGAAACACCACTGGCCAGTTTCAACTCTAACTGAGCTTTGTCCTTTCATGTCTTCTCCCTGCATAAACAAACCCCAGCTCTGTACTCTTCCTGCAAAGCCTGATGACACCTTCCAGAGATCATGCAATTTCTTTTTCCTCTGCAGCTCCACAAGGAGTTCTCTGTTCAGCCAAGCTGGTCTTCTGCCCTGCTTGTTTGACTTTAAACACAGTGGAAATGCCTGCTCCTGTGCTTTTAAAAGGTCGTTCTTAAAGACTGACCAGCACTCATGGACTCCTAAAGTCCTCAAAAGCAAATTCACAGGGTACGCTGCTAGTAGCTCCCTGAACACCTTAAAGTTTGCTCTCCTGAAATCCAGGGTAGCAAATCCACTACTCTTTTTTTCTTATTACACTGAAAATTTTAAACTCAAGCATTTCATGATCACTGTGGCCAAGACAGGCACCTACCATCACATCCCCCACAAGCCCTTCTTTATTCACAAAGTCTAGGAGGACATCTTTTGTAGTTGGCTCACTGAGTACCTGTGACAAGAAGTTATCTGCTACAAACTTCAAGAATTTCCAAGACCTGCTTGTCACAGCAATATATTCCCAGTTGATGTTTATTCCCTTTCTCTAAGAGGGTGACATGGCCAACAGCCCAGCTGAAGTGCCTCTACATCAATGCATGGAGCAAGGGCAACAAACAGGAGCAGCTGGAAGTCACAGTGCTGATAGAAAGCTATGATCTTGTTGCCATTACTGAAACTTGGTGGGATGAATCCCACGACTGGAGTGTGGCTATTGATGGCTACAGGCTGTTCAGAAGGGACGGGCAAGGAAGGAAGGGTGGAGGCATTGCCCTCTACATCAAGAAATGGATAGAGTGTGAAGAGCTGTCTCTGAAGAATAGCCATAAGCAGGTGGAAAGCTTATGGGTTAGAATCAGGGACCGAGGCAACAAAGGGCACCTTGTGGTTGGTATCTACTACAGGCCACCCAATCAAGGGGAGTCTATTGACAAAGCCTTCTCACTCCAGCTACAGGAAGCATGGCGCTCGCAGGCTCTCATCTTGCTGAGGGACTTCAACCACACCAACATCTGCTGGAAAAGTAGCACAGCGAGCTATAGACAATCCAGGAGAGTCCTGGAATGCATTGAGGATAACTTCTTAAGCCAGCTAATAGACAGCCCTACCAGAGAGCATGCAACACTAGACCTGTTGGTCACCAAAGCACATGAGGTAATTAGTGACATCAAGACTGGAGGCAGCCTGAGCTGCAGTAATCATGCACTGGAGGAGTTTGCAGTCCCAAGGGACAGGGGGCAGGTGAAGAGTAAAGTCAGGACCCCAAATTTTAGGAAAGCAAACTTCCACCTGTTCAAGGAGTTAGTCAATAGGACCCCCTGGAAAGGTGCCCTCAGGGACAAGGGAGTAGAACAGAGCTGGCAGATCTTTAAGGATGCTTTCCATAGAGAATAAGATCTCTTGACCCCCCTCACGTTAAGAAATCAGGAAAGGAAGGTAAGAGACCAGCATGGATGAGTGGAGACCTGCTGGGCAAACTAAAGGGCAAGGAGAAGATGCACAGGCAGTGGAAGCAGGGACAGGTATCCTGGGATGAGTCCAGGGATGCTGCCTGGCTGTGTAGGGATGAGGTCAGGAGGGCCAAGGCATGGCTAGAGCTGAACTTGGCAAGGGATGCAAAGAATAATACAAAGGGCTTCTACAGGTATATCAGCCAGAAATGGAAGGTCAAAGAAAGCGTACCCTCCTTGATGAGCAAGAATGGCAAATAGGCAACAACAGATGAGGAGAAGGCTGAGGTACTCAATGACTTCTCTGCCTCAGTCTTCACTGACAGTCTCTCTTCCCACACCTCTCAAGTGGATGGACCTCAAGGCAGGGACTGGAGGAGCAAAGTCCTTCTCACTGTAAGAGAAGATCAGATTCCTGACCACCTGAGGAACCTGAACATGCACAAGGCTATGGGACCCGACGAGATGCATCCCAGAGTCCTGAGGGAACTGGCTGGGGAAAAGGGAAACATTGCACCCATTTTTAAAAAAGGTAGCAAGGAGGACCCTGGGAACTACCAATACATCAGCCTCACCTCTGTACCTGGAAAGATCATGGAACAGATCCTCCTAGAAGCTATGCTGAGGCACATGGAGGGCAGGGAGGTGATTCAGGAGTGCCAGCATAGCTTCACCAAGGGCAAGTCATGCTTGACCAACCTAGTGGCCTTCTATGATGGAGTGACCACATCAATGGACAAAGAAAGAGCTACAGATGTCATCTGTCTGGACTTCTGTAAGGCCTCTGACACGGTCCCCCACAACATCCTTCTCTCTAAATTGGAGAGATATGGATTTGATGGGTGGACTGTTCAGTGGATGAGGAACTGGTTCGATGGTCGCATCCAGAGGGTAGTGGACAATGGCTCAATGTCCAGATGGAGATTGGTGACAAGTGGTGTCCCTCAGGGGTCTATATTGGGACCAGTACTCTTTAATATCTTCATTAATGACATAGACAGTGGCATCAAGTGCACCCTCAACAAGTTTGCAGTTGACACCAAGCTGAGTGGTGCAGTTGACATGCCTGAGGGATGGGATGCCATCCAGAAGGACCTGGACAAGCCCAAGGAGTGGGCTCATGTGAACCTCATGAGGTTCAACAAGGCCAAGTGCAGGGTCCTGCACCTGGGTCAAGGCAACCTCCAGTATCAGTACAGGCTGGGGGATGAAGGGATTGAGAGCAGCCCTGCTGAGAAGAACTTGGGGGTACTGGTGGATGAAAAGCTGGACATGAGCTGGCAATGTGCGCCCACAGCCCAAAACTCCAACTGTGTCCTGGGCTGGATCAAAACAAGCAGGGCCAGCAGGTCGAGGGAAGTGATTCTGCCCCTCTATTGCATTATGGTAGAAACCCCACCTGGAGTCCTGCATCCAGCTTTGGAGCCCTCAGCACAGGAAAGACATGGGCCTGTTGGAGTGGGTCCAGAGGAGGGCCACAAAGATGATCAGAGGGATGGAGCACCTCTCCTGTGAGGACAGGCTGGGAGAGTTGGGGTTGTTCAGCCTTGAAGAGAGAAGGCTCTGGGGAGACCTTATTGCAGCCTTCCAGTACTTGAAGGGCACTTATAAGGAAGATGGGGGCAGATTTTTGGTAGAGCCTGTAGCAAGGGGTAATGGTTTTAAAGTGAAAGAGGGTGGATTCAGACTAGATATAAGGAAGAAATTTTTTACGATGACGATGGTGAAACATTGGAACAGGTTGCCCAGAGAGGTGGTAGACACCCCATCCCTGGAAACATTCCAGGTCAGGTCGGACGGGGCTCTGAGCAACCTGGTCTAGTTGAAGATGTTCTTGCTCATTGCAGGGTAGTTGGACTAGATGACCTTTAAAGGACCCTTCCAAACCAAAGATTCTATGATGTCTGGGAAGCTGAAATTTTCCATAAGGACCAGGGCTACCAATCCAGAAGGTCATCCTAATTGCCTATAGAACAACTCATCAGTGCTTACATCCTGACTGGGCGATCTGTAGTAGACACACATGACAACATCTCTTGTTTTCCATCCCCCTAATCCTCACCAGAGGCTCTCAATCACATTATCACTAACTGTAAGGCCTGTACAATGAAATCTCTCCCGTACATATAGTGTGACACCTCCACCTCACCTACCCTGCCCACCCCTCCTGAACAGATTGCTTGCTTACTTTGGCAGAGCCTATACAGATGGCTCAGATGAATTCCATCCTATTGATCCAGGAACATAAGATCCTTGTTCAAAATCACACAGGGATCCATGAAATCACAGCATTAGATTTCAATTGCGTTTACTCACTTTGTGAGTGCCTTAATCTACTCACAAAATGCGATCTCTGAAGCAAAGCTCTTCCATAACTATTTCTGTACAGTCCTTGGTACAACAGTGTCTAGCACAATATGCAGGATCAAAGGCTAAAATGCTGACAGATTCTTATACAGACTCAAGAACACAGTGAGATGTGCTTCTAGACATCACATAGGTTTAACAGAAGAAAAAAAAAAAAAAAAGCCTCTATCTTATTAGCATTCCAAATACTCAAACTGTCTTTAGTGTCTACACTGAGAGAGAAGATAGAGGTTTCTTCTGCAAACTGTATTTACTTTGCCACCTCCATCACCTCCACTCTACCTACCAACATAGGTCATTCCCTGCAGCTGCGTCCCCAGATTTTAGTCCCTACACAACAGGAACTTCAACATGGCACAATAAGAGCTACTAGTGAGAATCCGTAACATCAGGAGCCAATACGGCCTTTTATCACAAACCTTCTACCCAAACCCATTCTCAGAGAAATAAGTAGAAATATTTTAAACTTTTTTTTTTTAATTATTGCAGAGAATCTACTACTGATTTGCCGTGTCTATCCCGTACCTTGTAAATGTTTACAAACCATCACAGGAAACCAGCAGAAGAATGCACAACCACTTTTTAAACCACCTCACATAAACCTCTTTCAAGCACACTCCCATGTATCTTAAATTAATAGCTCTTAAAAAATCTCTCGCCCTGTACTATTAACAACGAACCCACTTTGTGCCTCCTATATCCACATCAAAACTGGAATGAGCTGCCACGCTCAAGAAGATGCACAACATGCTAAACAGTAAAGCAAATTAAAACCCATAGATTATAATCTGATCCTGACATTGAATTTGCTAGGGTGTAATCTCCATCTGAAGGAAGATGAAATTGGCAGCATACAGGATTGGAATCTTACTTTTTAGCTAAATCTATTTCATGAAGGGTCTTTTATATTCATATTTTAAGTCCTGTTTCACATTTTCAGTGTCACCTGCACCCACAATGATGCTGCATTTAAATTTCCAACTTGCAAGACAGGGCTTGAAAAACTCCTTCCCCCACAGCAAGTAGGAGGTTTTTTCTGC
>NW_010545467.1:10512-18474 GCF_000687285.1 Phaethon lepturus
GAGCGTATCAAAATCAAAACATCATCTAAACTTCCACTGAACACCACTTTTTTCCCCCCCATTTCTCTCCCTTTGTATTTGTTTGCTGTGTTTTGATTTTTTAATTAAAATCTAATCTTGTAAAATGCTATTTTTAAAGCATTATCAGCATTCAAAATGGAACCACTTACATTGCAAGTAATTACTCCTTACTTACACATGGGGATATCATTGCGGACAAGACCACCAGGAAGCACATGCTGGTGCACAGTCATTGTCCTCAGTGCAGCTATATACTGGCCAATGTGGCTTTTTGTAGGTAAACCTCTCATTTCATCATAGACGTCAGTACTTCAAGGGATGCAATTGGCAGAATCAGCATGCTAGAATTATTTTTTTTGAGGCAGATTGTAAGTGTTTACTCAGCTCCTGCTCAGGTTTTGGCTTAACACACAGCTCACACCAAGGCCTGGCACATGCTGGGAGCAGTGCCATCGGGTCAAAGCGAAGCAACACGTCTGCTGGACACAGCGGGAAGGAAGAGATAAGGGCCGTTCTGCAGCTGTTCCTTCTTGCAGTGTGCTACCCCCGGCAGCCATCACCTCCTGTACCTCTGCAAAGTACCTGCCTGGCAGCTTCTTCAAAATCCCTTAACTGATGGAAACGGTACACACCCAGTTTCCAAGCTGGGAGGTATAAATGTGTCAGCTTACCCAAAAAGCTTTTGATGCAGATCCAACACAGCAGTTGGACTGCTGAGGTGTTTTTTTTTAAACAAAAAAAAAAAAGAAACACAACCCCAACAACCGACCAAAACTCTCCCCCTAAAAAACAAACGAACAAAAACAAACAAAAAACCCAAAACTTATATCATGTTTGTAAACATTGACCACCATTTCCGCCTGTTGTGGCTCAACAAGTTAATGGATCTTTTCAAACTTGTGGGATTTTAGTTCTAATACTCAAAGCACTATGTGAACACTACAAGAGAGGATGATATATCTCAACATATTATATCTTTCTCAACACTAATCACTATTTTTTTTCTCAAACTACATTGGAAACACCCTTGAATAGGATCAGCATTTGAACTGAAACATGCTATGAAATGTAGAAGGAGGTGTTCACAGGGAAAAGAGGAATAAAATCAGTTAAAATTCATTACCCTCCACATCTTTTAAGATATTTGTTTCAACAACTAGGTTGTAAGTCCTCCCTGCAGCAAAGTCACCCTTCTGGATGCCATTGTTTTACTTTAGGAGATAAAAACAACCTTGCCACACAAAGGCTACTCCTCTGCATCATCCAGGTACGTGTAGCTGACTTTTGGGCTCCACTGAAGCCTTAAGCCTCAAATAATCTGGTGTTCATTTTGTGCAAAGTTAATGCCACGTGTCTTTACTGGTGGTCTTTACTCGATTGGTAAATTGAGTCCCTCCTGTTTCCTGGGCAGGATTTCTCACTTGTTATCTTTCAGTGCCTTGAAAAAGATTGCTTTCAAAATTGAACTTATCAAGTCAACCGGTTCTCTTCTGAACAATCTCTAGAATGTGTGCTTCTGAGTCAATGCATTTTCATTCATTCATTCAGGGCACCTTGAGAATCAATGCAATGAAAGAACACACTAGTAACCCACTCCCACAGATGATGGTAACTCATAATGCAATAGAATTGTGTAAGCATTTCGTATGTATACATACACGCATTTAAACACACGTATATGGCTATATGCCTATGAACACCTATGGCTGCGATTACTACTTGCAGACCAGGTGTTAGCAAATCTGAAATGAAATCAGAAAATGAGATAAAGTGTAATGAAGACCAGTCAGTGAGATAACTGAAAGGCATTTCTGTTGCCAAGCCAAGGATTTACATGGCACCTTCTGCACCATCCAGAATACCAAGCACAACAGGACATGAGGCAAATGCAAGAGCTGGGACCGGGCGGTACTTCATTATGCCTCATGGACTCTGTCATTATACTCTAAGCCTGCACTGGAAGATGCAAGTTAAAAAGCAAAATTAAAAGCAACCACTCCCTGCCCCAAAACATCCCTCCCTACCCCACCATTATTCTTTCAGAAATGTAAACTCTTCAAAAAGTAGGACTTTTTCTTAAGTCTGGTAAGTCGCCTTATAATTTCAATATACTGATTGTTTGAGGGGAAAAACGTAAATAAAAAATCTGCCCTTCAATTCTTCCTAAAACTGATAAAGCACTCAATCTGATTTGATAGCAGTCAAGCCTACAAGCATGTCCGTAAACTTAAGTGCCTGTTTTTGTGCTGTTAGGGAAGTACAAGTTTAAGCAACAGTTCAAGGTTAAGAAATCACATATACAGCTTCACTGAAACCCAGATCTAAAGCCACAGGGATTTCAAAATTGTCTAGAGACTGAGCAACAGTAAGTCAAGTGAGGAATTAGGTTGTGGAGGGTACATGAGAGACTGACAAAACCTGTAGGAAGCTTTATTTACTCCTCAGTGAGCCTAACTATGCCCAAATGCCTCATCACACCAACAACTGTAGGTGAACAGGGATGAACAGGAGATGCACCCTGGGAGGGATCTAAACCCCACTCCAGGCGATAGGAATTAATACTATACACAGGGGGAGCAACTCTGCAGCTGTGTCCAAGGGAAAGAACTAATCAGCCAGAATGTGCTATCTGGAACTGTATTCAGGGCTTTCCCAAGAGGAAGGTAATACTGGACAGGAGACTAGCATTTGCAAGGAAACATAATGCAACAAGCCATTAACCATTAGCAAACAGTTTTCTTATTAGTAAATTAGATATAACAGCAGATTACTTGTTCTTTGTAGTGCCACCTTGACAGGCATTTCATACGGAGGAGGGCCTCAACTTGCTCAGCCGTGTTCAAATTCAGACTTCACCAGGCGTCCTGGAGACATGTACTGCAAAACATCTTTATACTTGCTGCATTCTTCACAGCAATAGGAGATGCTGGAGATCTTCCCACTTGGAAAGCAATCCTTCTAAATTGGAAAGAAGGCACAACACCTTCCTATCATGCTGTCATATTGGAGTTTGAACTCTTTTTGACACTAGATTGTGTCAAAAAAAAGGGGGGGAAAATGCAAATTGACAGCTTCTGCAAAGCTTGCGAACTTTCTTTGAACTCAATTAATCTGGTTATGAAACTCTCCCATAACACCGTCTGACACACAGCAAAGAACAGAGGTTCTCAAAAGGAAAGTGGTTGCAGCCAAAGTTGGCCTTTGCTCCTCTTCCTTAGAAGCACAAAAGAGTATGGGGAAAAAAAAATTACACCCAGAAACCCTAAGGGGTATGAGGGACCACTGTACTCAAAGTTTCTAAGAAATTAACATCATGTTTTCACAGTCTGCTTTTCTATAGGAATAAAGATATGTATCTACATATATGCATAAATACAAATATAATATGAAGAGAGCATGACATCTTACACAAACTTTTGCACAATGCTTGCTTGATTACAAATAAGGCTATAAGCCTCTTGACTTTTTTCCAGATGTGATATCAAACTGATTAAAGACTTGGTTTTGTCACAATTAGCTCTATCACAGAGTTCCCACAGAAGGAGGAGACAGAGAGACCACTTGGACTTCTCCCTGTTCAGAACAACTGATCTTGATAAGTACACTTAAAGGTTTTTCTGTGTCATTGTACTAATAAATGTATTTCTGCTAACGTGTATCTAACAATGTGCCCCAAAAAGATTTTAAAGGAGATGGTTCAGCTGGCAGCAGTAGCTCCATGGGCTGCTCTCCACGGATTATGCATTGCTTTTGTTGATTTAGTTGACCACATGCACTAGGTGAGATGAAACAATCTGCACCCTCCTATATATGCTGGGTCCTCTGTAACCCAGACAGCGCAAGACAGCTCTCCCACAGCTGGAAAGAATTCCTGGCAGTGAAAGTCTTCCCTCCATGACCTTTTCTGTGTCATGGAATGAAGGCATGGTAAGAAGATAGCCAATATTAAACACTCCCCGATATATAATCTGTCCATCTCTTTCTTTCCAAAGGAGCTATTCCCCTCCTTCAGCTTGCTGACAGGCTACTTCATTTTGACCTTGGCAATAAATACTTCTAAAATTACAGAGATTACCTATTGTGGTCAGGACATAAACATTATTATTTATGTGTTTGGCAAGAGAGGGAGCAGAGAGTCTGTGGCCAACCAGCATATGTTAATGTCTATGAGGACATTTAAATTTAAGTCCAAGGACTTTCCAGATGTCCCATCCAGGGACACGGCTAACATCTGTCATGAGAATGTCCTTTTTTCTATCCCTCCACATTTGTAACACAACTATACAATGGCAAAATTGCTTGTACTTAGCAAGAACTTGTTACTCAAAGTTCTTTAAAGAACACTCTTTATACACATGGAAAGCTTCATAGCATGCTTGCAGTCTATTTTTTGTATTTAGGTTTGAATATTGTGTCTTCTGCAGGAATACTACTGAAAAAAAGAGGTCAGCAACTGTTAAGCAGAATTTCATTTACTGTCATTTATCATACCAGGCTGCTTTTCAAAACGCAATACGAAATCAAGCTTATTGAAATTCATCCATATGACAAATGCCTATTTCCTGCCTCTGCTTCAATTTTATAGTGACATGCCTGCCCTTATTAGATTTAGTACCTGCTGAAGTCAAAAGAAACTTAAAGAAATTGAAAGTGGCAAAGATCTAAATCTTCGCTACATACATGTCCAGAAATCCTAACTAAGGGCTGACTAAACACCAAAAACTCTTCATCTCAGATAAAGTATCTTTCACTTGCACACTATCAAAATTTTTAAAAACACTGTTACTTGAAGCTCTGTTCAGTCCTTCAGGAAGCTTCTATTAAACTATAAAGCAATAGATAAAATTTGGCAAAATTAAGGGGAAAAAAAATCAAAAAAATATGGCTCAGAGACACTAGAAGCATTATTCAGTTGATATGAAGAAATTGCATAGATTTAACCTCAAACTAAATTTGAAACAGCTCTATAACAACAGAAAGACATGTTGAGACTGAGCTCGTAAACAGACCTTGCATCTTCCAAAACCATTACAAGCAGCACCTCCCGTACTTTAAGTCAGGTTTAAATTATTAAATTAATAGAAATAAAATATGCATTTGCACTATGGAAAGGACTTCCAGAATGCGAACTTCCTTTTGTAGTTCCACTGTCGGGAGATAACTAGCTTGTGAATTCATGATACAGAGTATATGACTTGCTCTTGGCCTACCTTTAGTGCCCTCATACTGATAATTCTTAAGATCATTTTCAGATGAGAGGAGCTTTCATGATTATGACACTCAGCATGAAGAGCAGGGGGTGGCAGGTAAATTAGAGTTTAGCTACAATCTACCAGTCATATCAGAAGCTGATATAAAATTGCATCACTCTATTAAGGCTGTAGCTCCACATAACTATTTTTACTGACAGCACATCTGATTTAAGAGGGTTAACTCTCACCCTCAGTGCAACTGCGCTCTCCTCACAGCAGAGTCCACTGCCACCTTACTTAAGCTGATTCAGTGACTTGCATTGCCCTGCTCTAATTTAGGAGCTGTGAAATCAGGCAGCTACAATAATACAAACATAAACAAATGAAACTTTAATGAAGATATGGTAACTTCCACCCGTTTTGAATCTGACCTTGTGTTGTTCATGAACTGTAACTATTTCTTGATTTCAGAAATTTGTGTTTCTGTCATTTGGGTCTAAAAAGTGACTGCAGGGAGACAGCAACATCTATACAGACCACCACGTTCATCAGCTGCTTACTGGGTACAAAGTGTTGGAGTTATTTTGATCAGTGCTATAGTCTAACATATATATTTATATATATCATATTTCCCCTTAGCATAAAGGAAAGGTGAGTGTGACCTCACATCTGTTTGCAGGCAATTAGTTTTAACCATATACTATCCAGGCAAACAGTGCTGGACTAGGGAGAACTTTTGAAGCAATTAGGACCAAATAAGGATTAACTAATTTCTGTTGACCCCAGAAAAAGAGAGCAATATCAAGCTCTTCAGGCTGACCTGAAGACAAGACATTCAGTAAGAGACTAGGTGTTCCATTTTCCACCTGGAGTCAAAGCAGATCCCCTGAGAACTGACCACAGGCATTTGCCCACAGCCAAGACAGGTCAGCTCTAGATCAAGTAAAAGATGATAGTTTACCAGAACTGCAGGCAACGAACCAAAAGCAAGCGAAACACAGAGAACATAAGGAAGCAGTGGTCCAACAGACCAAAGAACACAAGGTTGTTAAAGAATCACAAAATAGTTTGGGTTGGAAGGGACCTTTAAATGTCATCCAGTCCAACCCCCCTGAAATCAGCAGGGACATCTTCAACCAGATCAGGTTGCTCAGAGCCCCATCCAACCTGACCTTGAATGTTGCCAGGGATGGGGCACCTACCACCTCTCCGGGCAACCTATTCCACTGTTTCACCACTCTCATGGTGAGAAATGTCTTCCTTATACCTAGTCTAAATCTACCCTCTTTCAGTTTAAAACGATTACCCCTTGTCCTATTGCAACAGGCCCTGCCAAAAAGTCTGTCCCCATCTTTCTTATAGGCCCCCTTTAAGTACTGGAAGGCTGCAATAAGGTCTCCCCAGAGCCTTCTCTTCTCCAGGCTGAACAACCCCAACTCTCTCAGCCTGTCCTCATAGGAGAGGTGTGCCATCCCTCTGATCACTTTTGTGGCCCTCCTCTGGACCCACTCCAACAGGCCCATGTTTTTTTCAGTTTTAAATATTGCTACTCTGCCCATGGCCTTTGCTGCAGTGCAGCTGAGAGCTGCCCCCTTCCTTTGGGGACCTTGGAGAGAGCTGTGGGAGCTGCTTTTGGACTTTTTTGGGGCTGTGTCTCTACCCAAGCCCCCAGCTGAGCTACAGCACCAATCCTGGAGCAACAGCAGAGCTCACACATTTGGCAGTTAGTGCCTTTGGACAGGCGCAAATAATTCACAGGCCAGTGGGTGGCTGTGACAGATGGCAACCTCTGAGTAATGAAGGCCAAGTTCTCTGCTGAAACGAACTGGGACAGCACGGCAGGGAAGCCGGCAGAGCTCCAGCCCTGAAGAGCAGGGGGCCCAAAGTCACCAAGCAATTCCTGTGTATTAACAGCTACTCATTTCAATTTCATCAGGATCTTGCAGCATTTTCGCTTCTGTTTCCCCTCCCTTTACTTCCTGTTTTCTCTCCCTCAATACTCTTCCCTTGCCTTTTTCCAGTCTTTTCCATTAGACACATCTCATCCCCTCACGTCTTGCTTCGTGTGATGCACTGACCTCCTCCTCTCATTTTCTGAGCAAAATATCCTTGTCTGACTTGAGAGATGTTTCCACATTTAAACTCTACTGTTATGAAAGAGATGGAGGCAAAGGGTAGGAGTCTTGTGGAGTCAGCACACAGATAGGCAGTGCAGTGTTTCAATCTGTGGTACACATTTTTTGATCAAGAGTTAAGAAGATGATTCGCTTCTGCTAGTTTAAATAAAATGAAAGGGCACAATTCTGAACCTGGCTTATTACTGGGGACACTTTCTGAGCTACTTTAAGGAAGCGGTGAGGTACAGAAGCAATGCCAACTGTAATCACTGTAGGTCCTGGTATACTTAGAAATTAATCAAAGTAGCTACTGCAGAATAAATACTTTCAAGTGGTTTCAAGAGTTCAATTTCTACACTCTTACACCAGAACAAATGTCCTCACAGGGGATTATATCATAGAATCATAGAATAGTTTGGGTTAGTGTTCCAGCCCTCTGATCATCTTTGTGGCCCTCCTCTGGACCCTCTCCAACAGGCCCGTGTCCTTCCTGTGCTGAGGGCTCCAGGGCTGGATGCAGGACTCCAGGTGGGGTCTCACCAGAGCAGAGCAGAGGGGCAGAATTCCCTCCCTCAACCTGCTGGCCCTGCTTCCTTTGATCCAGCCCAGGATACAGCTGGCCTTCTGGGCTG
>NW_010545468.1:0-8709 GCF_000687285.1 Phaethon lepturus
TATTGATTTCAACCCTGGCACGCCACCCCTATGCTCATCTCTAGTGAGCCTGGTTTTCTTCCCTTCCCCCTTCAAATCTAGTTTAAAGCCCTCTCGATGAGGCCTGCCATAAGAAGAATGCTTTTGCCTCTTGGAGTCAGTTGCACTCCATCTGCTGCCAGGAGGCCCAGTGCCGTGTAAACCGCCCCGTGGTCAAAAAACCCAAAATTCTGACGATGGCACCAGCCACTGAGCCATGTGTTGACCAGGTGTGCTTTCCTGTTCCTTTCAGCGTTCTTCCCTGTCACTGAAGGGATTGATGAAAACACTACCTGTGCTCCCGCTCCATCGACCAGTCACCCCAGTGCTCTCAAGTCCTTTTTGACTGCCTTTGGGCTTCTTAGTGCAACCTCGTCGTTGCCAACCTGTATGACCAACAGCGGGTAGTAATCAGTGGGCCGAACCAGACCAGGGAGTTTCCTGGTGACATCTATTATCGGAGGTGCACAGCCTGCAGTGCCAGGCATTTGTGAAAAGAAAAATCCTTGTGAATCAAGAAAGAGACATTCTAAACATAATTTTGGCTTAAAGTGAATAACTAACCTTTTCTTTTTTTTTAATTGCCTCACTTTTAATGTCTATTTCTAAATTTGATGATTATTTTGGATGTGGTTGATTAATACCTTCACTTACATTTTACTTTATCTCACTTGATTTAAGGGTGATTTTCAAGATTACTAGTTAATATCAAGCTATTTGTCACACAGGGATGTGTTAAGCAAACCTGGGATATTTGAAGAGCCTTAAAAGTGCCCCACTCCCCAGCATGCCTTTTTCTATGAATCTGAAGAAACCCTATGGCCTAAGATGATTTGATATCATAGGCATCAGAAGTAGTGTCTTCTGGTGACCACCAACACTCATGCAGGAAGGTAACATACAGTAGAGTTGATGGGACCCCAAATGTTTTAGCAAGAGACATGAAAAAATACTTGAGAGATACTAATTGTCCTAGGTCATCACCTAACTGCCCAGTTTTGTGTCACATTTCTACTACTTCCAAATCAAGAGATAAAAATGCAAAAATGAAGTTATGCATCAAGGGAGAGAAATAATTCCTGTCTGGTCTCAAAAGACAAGTCATTGCCTGTGGTTGCAATATTTATTCACTTTTTAATTAATTTTATGACTTCTGCGCTTTTCTTCCACAAATCCTCAATCAGTTTTGCCAGTCTGAATCCTTAAAGTTCTGGGAGCTGGAGTTTTCTCAGAATAACTTTGAAATCCTTAGAGATAGTGCAACTTTAACAAAATAGAAAAATATAAATTCTCTTTTTTTTTTTTTACCCTTCTTTTTTTAATAAGAAGGAGGTGTTAGTCTTTCTTCTGGCAGATGGCCAATGATTAGCATGCTGTGGATATATCTCCAGAATGGCCACATTAACTGTGTCTCCTAATAGGACAAGTTACAAGTTCTTATATTTCCACCCTTTCAGTCTGAGGATTATGTTCATATTGAGCTTCCACCAGGTCATACAATTTTATTCCTTCAAATGACATTTTTATTAAAAATGGTTCATCTAACTTAAATTTCTTTTCCTTATGAAAGCATTTAAATAGTTGGCTTTCTGAATTCACTTGTTCTTTATTCCTGCTTTCCAAACATCCCGAAGTTCCTTTTCAGTAGACCAACCTCATGACTGCTATTAAATTTCAAATACATTTCCCCAAGATCTGGCCTTCAGGTAATGCATTTACAGCTTCTAGCTTTTGATAGCAAAAGGCAGGAGGTAAGCAGGAATAGAAATTGCTGTAGCAGAATTAGCCTATACCGCAACTCTTCTACAATCTTGTCTATTGTGGTAGGCACTAGTTAAGAGTGGAAAAATTGAGACAAACAGCTAACAGTGCAGTATTTTAGTACAAGACAACTTTTCCTCATCTGACCTAGTGTTCACTTCTTCATGTAATGTGACTGAGTGTTTAAATATAGATTTACAAGAGTGGTGCATCCAGCACCAAATATTAAAAACAAAGTTCTATTTACTTGCTGTGTTTCTGCATCTTAATAGGCAACTGGTATTTGTTTTAAAGACTGCTTTCTTAGGAGAAAACATCCCCAAAAGGTTTTATGCAGTTTTTCCTTATGTCTAATGTAAGTTACCTTCTGTACATGTGTACAAACTTTGAAAAGAAAATCTGCATTTCTGTGGGAACTGTAAAACAAATCATCAATAATTACTGGGAAGAAGGGCAACTCCTTAGGTTAACTTTCAGTCCCAGTTTACTCCTCTCAAAGTGGAGGCGTCTGATTAGAACTGTTTTGAAAGCAGAATGAACTCCAGCTTAACAGCCTAGTGCTGATTTTACAAGCTGAGAAAAGGGGACTGTAATGAGCCCAGCAGCTCTTCCATTCTCTCCACTCACTTCCACCCTGGGGAGATGCTTCCCCTCCTCTACCTGCAGTGCAGAAGCTTGGGGGGAAGGAGAGGGGGACATTGCTTCTCTGTCCTTCTGGTCCCTCCAGAAGTGAGTGGTTCCTCCTCTGAGGAGGAGAGGAAAAAGGTCATGAGAGACAGAAGGTATCACCCCGGGATCGTGGGGCAGATGTGGAATGAAACCCAGGAAAGGACTGAGACAGGTATGAGGCAGCAGAACCAATTCTTCAGCAAAGAATAGCTGGATGTAGGAATATAAGATAATGCAGAACCAAAGTTTCAAATTTTCTTAGGTAAGAAAAAAATGGGGTCCCTTTAAAAAAACTCAACCAAACAACCGAAATTGAAACCAAAGAAACCTGTGTCTTCCAGTAATAATTCAATGGATTCCATTGAGTGGATTTTGGTGAATCCATTCTTTATCTGTAACAGTTGGTATGTTCAAAAGGAACTCAAGAAAGTTTGCATTTATTGGAATTTCTCTGTCTCTTGTTCTCAAGCTTCACTGGAAAAAAACTGAAGTCACAAAATCACAGAATCATAGAATGGTTTGGGTTGGAAGGGAACTTCAAAGATCATCTAGTCCAACCCCTCTGCCATATGCAGGGTGGTCCTCTGTAATATAAGGTTGCTCAAAGTCCTGTCCAACCTGACCTTGAACACTTCTGGGGTGATGAATCCGCAACGTGTTCCAGTGTCTCACCACCCTCATGGTAAAGATTTTCTTCCTTATGTCCAATCTAAATCTACGCTCTTTCAGTTTAAAATCACTGCCCCTTGTCCTGTCACTACAGGCCTTGGTAAAAAAGTGTCTCTACACCTTTCTTATCAGACCCCTATATATATTGAAAGGCCACAACAAGGTGCCCCCAGAGCCTTCTCTTCTCCAGACTGAAGAACTCCAACTGTCTCAGCCTTTCTTCACAGGAGAGATGTTCTAACACTCTGATCATTTTCATGACCATTTGTCAAGTCCTAATGAAGGTAACAAATACAACAAAGTATGTTTAGATTTTGAATTAAAAATACAATTATAATAAGTCCTCAAACGTATTAAAAGGTTGTTTGGTGTTTGTTTTTTTTTTGTTCCCCTCAAAACTCAAATTCTGCTCCTCTTTTTTTCTTTCTAAAAGCCTTTAAAAACCTCTAATGTAGTTTTATCATTCTGAGTTTACAGAATGCTAGAATGTAAATGCCTGCACACCTTTACAGCCCAGACTTTTATCTGTTTATTTTTGCTTAATTGTGGAATTATCTACTCCTCTTCATCTTCTAAATTATTATAACTAGGCTTCTAAACTGACTTTTAAAGTTTGTTTACAAGTATTTTTAAATTTATAGTCCATCCTAAAAAAGAAGCTAGTGGAGATTATCGCATATGAAAAGCAGAAAGCTCTTCCATTGTGCCATTTCTTGGCAGTGTCTGTTTTATCTCTTACGCTGATTTTTTCTGTTTGTTAATGGGAGAGCTTAAGCCAAATAAGGCTGAAGAAGTTTTTATTTTGCTTTGCTGTGAGTGCTTTAATAGGATTGGTTCTACCATCTATTGTCATTTTCAATGAAGAAAGATTTTTAGTATTGTAATAAGGGTGTAGAGCTGAAAAGATAACAGCCAAGTTCAACTCTTCTGCTTAGATAAGTAGAAGCTTTGCCTTCCTTGGGTTACTTCACTGTTATGACAAGAAAATCATAAATACTGTCTTATTTTTGCATCACAAATAGGTCTAACTGGACTGGAAATAAGTAATACTGAACAAAACTGCAAATTGTTATTCTGACAAGAATCAGGGAGGAAAAGTTAAACTTTTGATATGTGTTTTAGGAATATGCCTCTGAAAAGGTGTGCAAAAAGATCTTTTCCATATACACTAAATAGTCCAACATTTTGAATACTGAAACAAAATATTTCTGAACAAACAGTTTTCTGAACTGGCACAAAATTAACTGAATAAACTTAATTTTTCTGTCCTGATATGGATTTCAAGTACCCAGTGCTCCTAACAGTCCTTCATAGCTAGATCATATACTCATAACATAGCAAGAGGACCCAAGCACAGAATTCGTCTTAGTGCTCATACCTTCCACATCAAAAGAATTGAGATAAAACAGTAGAATCAAATTATACTGAACTAACTTGAGATGGTGTGTCCCAGATCAGCTCAAAGAAATATTTTATTTCATGCATGTTTAACTCAAAACATAGTATTTAAATATTTGGTTTGTTTTTTAAATTAATTATTTTCCTTAAATAAAGGCTTTATATTACCAAATTTCAATTAACCATATAAAATTGTTCCAGAAGAAGATTTTCAGTCAACGTGAATTTTAATTGATCGCTTTTTGGTATTCTGATATCTTTTTTGTTCGTCTGTTTTTTTCAGGATTTTTTGGCTTTTCTTTTTCTTGATAATAATGAGAAGAAAATAATATCTGAAAGTAGATATTTATAAGTATTTTTATTTATTTCACCTCTGTCATTTTAGCCAAGATTAAGAGGAATGGGGAATGTTTGTTAGCAGCTATCAGGTACTTGAGTTACATGAGAGAAAGACATACAGGTTTTGTAAATGGAACAAAAAAACTAGAAAGAAGAAAATACAAAATGCAAACCAAAAAATCAATGCAAAAATTTTTGGTTACAAGGATGAACTTAGCAAATTGAATATAAAAAAACCCAGTGAAATGTACAATTCTGCTGAAACAATACCCTTTGCTCTTCAGGAGGAAATTTCAATACTTTAGTCAAAAAGTTATCATCACCTGAAGCACCCAGTTACAGCATACAGGTCTCTGAGGAAATCCCAAGTGTGCCATATAATAGTATCTTTCTTGCAGACAGACATCTGCATTAAAGAGACAGAGCACCATTATTAGAGGAACAGATGATACATTTCAAGTCTTTCTCTCCTGTGGATACAGCTAGCTCTGATATGGAAAGAAAAATCTTTTAAACCATCGGCACAATACCTCCCCCTCACAAAAGCAGGTAGCTGATGTAGTAATAACGCTTAGATACTTCAGTGTTGCTACAGTATAGGCCAGCAGACCTTCAGCAAATCTGAAGCAGAATTAGGTAGGGACTAGGAGCACTGTGGTATTTCCACCACAAGCTTCTCCATGCCACGAGAGAGCAGTGTTCTTTCTCAACCAGAACACAAGCAGCAAAACTGTTTTGCCACAGCTATTACCGAGACAGCCGCGGTTTTAACAAAAGGCATGGATTGGCTCATGTATCCTATCTGACAAAATGCCTGTTAAAATGCAAAATATTTAGTATTGTTTGTGCATTAATTATGCTAATAGGCTACAGTAATTCGCTCCTCCCTTAGAACTCCAGCTAATCGCAGCCACAACACACATGGAAAATTTCCTAAATGCTCTTTTCCCAGTGGATGATCAGTTGCTTGAAGTGATACCAGGAGAATGAAGGGAAAGGGAAGAGGCGTATTGCCTTCTCTGCTCTCTTGTGAGTGCTTGCATCCGTACAGGCGCACGAAGGCCATCAGGTATTTACCCGATCCTTGCACCAGTGGCCTGAGTAAAGGGACGTTACCCAGTGTTTGGCAGCTACCTGGTCCTGCTGGCCCGACTATCAGCCTGCCCTCAGACAGTTAGTGTTTTGAACAGGTATTTTTGGTTCCTAAGTGGCAAGGGGCTGTTGCAGAAATAACTGGAGTTGCAGCCAAGGTGTGGTCAGAACAGGAGCAGTTTATTCCTGTCGCTGGCGGGGAGAGCACCGGGCAGCAGACCCAGACCCGGCCAACGCCAGCTTTGCCTGCACGGAGCGGTTGACAGACCTTTGTGTACCTGTTCTTCACCAAAACTGTGTCAGATAGACAGGATGTGGTAAATAACAACAGCAATTGAAATCTTAGATACTGAGGCTCCAGACAGTGCATCCTTTTACGAGTAATCCACTCCTTTGTTAGTTAAATTCTGCTGACTGACAGACAGTTAGCTGCAAATGTTTATCAACTAGTGAGGCCTGCAAAGGTCTAACCAGCTAGCTAGTTAGCTAACTAACTAACACGAACTGCTTTGCTTCCACAGGACAAGTGCTTGGAAATGACAAGGAGAAGTACAACCCAAAAATGTGTACTCAGTGGAAAGAACCAGTGTAATTTACATCAGTGTCTGGGTTTTGGTACAGTTTCATTTCATTGATTAAACGCCAAACATTTAGACAGGGAAACAATCAGTGATGGTTCTATGATTTCATTCTATTGTATAGTTAATTGACATGTTAGTGCATCAACATTCTTGGATGCATGGCTAGTTATAATATTATGTCAAAATCCCAAATGAATTCATGACTAACAGTCATGCACAAATACTGTTGTTCTCTCTCTCTCTACATGCAAGCACACGATTCACATTGATATACTGTTGAGACTCAGGAAGAACAGAAATTTAGAAGAAAGAGGATAGTTTACCAAAGGATCTATAAGGATGTTCTTTATTCTTCCTTTTTCATTTCCAGCCTTAGAAAAGCAACAGATACAAAAGATGGAAATAAATTACAGAAAGCAGCCTTTACCTGCAGTCCAGGAGCAGGCACCATTTGTCCATGCCTAGGAGCATAAGGAATTAGTGGAAATAAACAATGCAGTTCACCTTCCTTACCAAAGGAAGATTAAAAACAGTGCTTGAAAAGTTCACATCCTTTGGATATTGAAAAGTTATTTCTAAACTTCTAATTCTCATAGCAGTTCATTTCTGTACTGTCAAGGAACAAAAGACTGGAGAAGAAAACGAAAGCCAGTAGTTAAATCAGGAATAATTCATATATATAAACTCCATCATATAATTTAAAACGTACAGTGATCTCAACATAAACTGTTTTCTCAGAGAGATAAAAAAAGATCACTGCTAACCAAAGTGTATCTTTGATTCCATCTGAGGAGCAATAAATCATATAATCATAGAATCTTTGGATTGGAAGGAACTTTTAAAGGTCATCTAGTCCAACACACTTGCAGTGAGCATCATCATCAACATCATCAACTAGACTAGGTCGCTCAGAGCCCCGTCCAACCTGACCTCAAATGTTTCCAGGGATGTGGCATCTATCACCTCTCTGGGCAACCTGTGCCAGTGTTTCACCATCCTCATTGGGAAAAATTTCTTCCTTACATCTAGTAAAAATCTGCCCTCTTTTAGTTTAAAACCATTACCCCTTGTCCTATTGCAACAGACGCTATTAAAAAAGTCTGTTCCCATCTTTCTTTGAAGCCTCCTTTAAGTACTGGAAGGCTGCAATAAGGTCTCCCTGGAGCCTTCTTCTTCTCCAGGCTGAAGAACCCCAACTCTCTCAGCCTGTCCTCATAGGAGAGGTGTTCTATCCCTCTGATCATTTTGGTGGCGCTCCTATGGACCCACTCCAACAGGTCCCTGTCTTTCCTGTGCTGAGGGCTCCAGAGCTGGACGCAGAACTCCAGATAGGGTCTCCCCAGAGCAGAATAGAGGGGCAGAATCACCTCCCTCTACCTGCTGGCCACACTGCTTTGGATGCAGCCCAGGATATGGTTGGCCTTCAGGGCTACCTGGCTCATGTGCAGCTTTTCATCCACCAGTACCCCCAAGTCCTTCTCGGCAGGGCTGCTCTTGATCCCTTCATCCCCCAGCCTGGATTGATACCAGGGCTTGCCCCAATGCAGGTGTAAGACCCTGCACTTGGCCTTGTTAAACCTCATGAGGTTCACATGGGCTCATGCCTCCAGCTTGCACAGGTCCCTCTGGATGGCATCCTGTTCCTCAGGTGTGTCAAGCGTACCACTCAGCTTGGTGTCGTCTGCAAACTTGCTGAGGGTGCACTCGATTCCACTGTCTATGTCATTGATGAAGATTTTAAAGAGTACTGGTCCCACTACGGGCCCCTGAGGGACACCACTCATCACCGATCTCCATCGGACATTGAGCCGTTGGCCACTACCCTCTGGATGCAACCCTTCAACCAATTCCTCATCCACCCAATGGTCCACCCATCAAATCCATATCGCTCCAATTTAGAGAAGGATGTTGTGGGTGGTCGTGTCAAAGGCCTTAGAGAAGTCCAGGTAGATGACATCCATAGCTCTTCTCTTGTCCACTGATGTGGTCACTCCATCACAGAAGGCCACTAGGTTGGTAATCCTTCCTTTTGTCACTGATTTTTAAGACAGTAATACAAACTGGCCAAATTAATTGACAGATTGCATCATATATATATGACCACTTCTTATAGGTTTTTTGAAGGGGAAAGAACATATAGAGGAATTGTTTGGTTGCCTTCCTTTTTAAAAAAGGCAAGTTT
>NW_010545468.1:8721-16642 GCF_000687285.1 Phaethon lepturus
TAAGCCACCCATTTCCCCATTTTGAGGGTAAAGGGTGAATTAAGAAATGAATGCAAAGTATTTTATTCAATTACTATTTTAAGATACTATGTTAGGAATGCTTATACAGCATTAAATATATTATTTAATGATATATTTTACATATATTTAAAGTTTCTCTTTGGGGACAAAGAAAATTCTTGAAATGTTTGAAGTCCCTGAGGTAGCCTGTAATCTAAATATGGCAGGAAAACATATGATGAATCATGGTTCAGGGCTGTTCATGTGTTATCCAAAGAATGTGTGCACATAACTTTTTTTCTTTTAATTAAAAAACAATGACAAACAAAATGGCTTCTCTTTAAGGAAAGGCACTAGCAACAAGGGTTGTAACATCCCTGGGCAGCTTTCAATTCAGGGTCAAATTTTGGTTCAGATGGGAAAAATATTTCTGAAGTCAATCTCATTGTCCCCATTTGCTGTACTTTGGTCTCAAGTGAGCAAATTCTGACTTTTTGCAACCTTTTGTTTGCCACAAAAATTTGAAGATGTGCTCCAGGAGCACACCAACTCTTTTGTTGTATGCATCCACTCTTTTGCACCACATAGTTTGCTAAACTAAACATAATTTGAGCGTCTCAAGTCTGTGAACACAGGAAGGATTTATATGAAGTCATGCAGAGATCCTTTCCCTGACAGTGTTGCCAAGGTACAGGAGTATTGCATCTCTGCACCACGTAGCAGAACAGTTCGTCCCACTTACCTCTGCAGGTTTTTGTTCAATAGTTTTTGTGAGGATTTTGGAGGGGTTTGGGGTGGAAAGGGAAATTCAGTTATGCACTTAATGGAGGACACGGAACAGATAGAAAATTTGCACTCTTTTTTTCCCTAACTTTCAAAAAACTACTACATACGATAACTTAATCATAAAGTTTGGAGAAGGTAATTTAGGTAAATACTTGGCAAGCAGAAAACTTTATGGTTTTTTTTTTACTGTGTTTGGCAAGCATTTGGGAACAATTTGACAAAAGAATTTGCTAACCCAGTGCAAAAGTGCAGATAAACGCTAGCTGAGCTTATTTCATGTTAATAAATTGTGCATGAGAACTCACAGCTACAGCTTGGTATGAGGCATTAATGACCCCAAAATTAAGCAGAAGGAGCTTTTCTGTCCACCTCCCCTCCAGCGGCAAACTGTAACTAAGTAAGCTTAAAAAGAAATGTTTGCTATATGACACGTGAGAAAGGCTGAGCTGCAGCTGGGTGCCTCCAACAGCTGAACCAGAGTTCTTCCACAGGCAGACATGTCGTCAGGAAATTCTCTCTTTGCAGAACATGGATGTGGGCTGTAAACCACAGCTCAGCCTTTGTTCCTAAAAAGAAAAAAAAAAAAAAGAGGAGGATTTCTATGACAGTGTTTTTAAGGGGAAGCCCCCCGCGCAGCGCACTCCCCCTCGTTTGATAACTACGCGCAACTTGCCCCATTCTTTCTGCTTGGGCCTGTTTGCCTCTAGGCCTGGGAACAGCTTTAAGTGCTATTTCACACCAGAAATCAACCCTTCCCTGTGCCATGTACGGTAATGCCACCCAAAAGTGTAAATGCTAGCGAGAGTAGTGTGCCTGCCTGTACACAAAAGGGTGTATGGGAAGCCCTTAGGGGAATGTATTTTCTATAGTGACGGGCACTTCTATAGGCACAAAATTGGTTAAGCACGTTAATAACGCGACTTGGAATATACTGTGAAACAAAAGATGCCTCTGTGAACTGACTGGAAAAAAACAGTGGAGCAGTGCAGACCTGTAATCATCGCAGCTCACGCCACACACCGCTGATCATTGCCATGGCAACGGACGGTGTTTCATGACATCACTGAAATCAAGGGGGGATAAGCATCAAGGACGAACAGATACCAAACAATTTCTGGAAGGAAAAAATTTGCTTGAATGTATACATCGCGCTATGCAGAATGTCATGCAAGCCAAAGGGTAAATAAAGGAAGCAGGAAAAAGGATGCAAGATGCACGTACAGAAATTTCCAGTGAATAAACCAGCTTCATTTTACCATGGTGATTGCATTTGTGTTGAACATCTTCAGTATTCTCTGATATTTTTCAGAAACCTGATACGGGAAAATCTGTAAAACAAGCTACCCAGGGCAGCTGAAAAAAAAGAATGAGGCCTTTTATGATTTTGCTCCAGGATTACGCTATTTACTTATTTGTTTCACACTAGGAATGTCTACAACATTACCAAAGGGATGAAAAAAAAAGCGTGAGTTACACTTTTACAGTGGGATACATATGTGAATAGAGAACAAGAAAAGAAGCAGTGTGTGGAAATGGAGCCAAAATACTGATGATGAGGGTATGAGAGTCAGCTCGCATGACAGCTCACTACAGTCCAAGCGATGAGCATGATGCTCTTACAGAACTTAGCTTCATTGAAGCCTAAGTCATTTCATTGATTTCCAATGGTTTCGTACCTTCCTAAAAAAGTGAGTACTTTGACCTTCAAGATATGCAAGAAGCAAAACTTAGGAACTGATCCAAAACTCAGATTTCCCATGTTACTGGTGCCTTTCTACTGTGCTGTAGGCCTTAAGATATGTGAGTGAGCCTAGAAATCTAATTTAAGGGGATTCTTGTTTTCAAGTTTTTTTCCCAAACTAACTTCTTTATTGCAGATTGCTTTTTGGTAGGTTTTTTTCAGTTACTAATAGATTTTTACATTGCTGCTTGCTGCCACATTTTTGTATGGTCTTGCACAAATTATATAAAAGCAGTGACCAATTATGAATAAAAAGAAGAGTCAAAAAGAAAAAGAACAAGTGTTTGTAACAAAAGAGTGTAACACATCATAGGAGGCCGAATATGAAAGGATTACCTTCAGTCACCCATATTCCCTTGGAGGATGAAGTAGTGTTAGTTCAGACATAAAGGTGAATATTACCTCATATAGATTTACTTGAATTTGGCCATGTATTATTTTCGGTATCATAATTGCTTCTACACCTTTACCCATAATACAGAAGCTAGGGGTGCAATTAAGCCATGGCAAAAATTAATCAAATAAAAAGTAATATAAAAGAAAACAGGTGATTATGAGGTTTAAAAATGTGCATGGGTATTTATACAAATAACAAAAATTTTTCAGTAGTTGTTGGTACATAAAAATTTCGAAAGGTGTCAGTTGTGGTACTTACTGAAAAAAAATGTACACTTTTTCAACAGGTACTCAGGTTCCTAAGGTTTTTTTCAAGATCTACTTGGATATATATGATCTAAATTTAATTTCTATCACTGCTACAGGAAGAGTGCTAACTGTATGCAGAAAAATCACAGAATACGTTATTTCCAAGGCGTAAGACTACAGAACTAATGGTCAGTCTTTTAAATTAAGCTTCCTTAGGAAAGCAGGATTGGCATTACAGAGGGACTAGAGTTGAACAAAACTGACAATATTAGCATGTGATGACATGCTAATATGATGACATTCTTTTCATAGCTAGCTGAAATGATAATTTTTCCTTGAAATAATTTCCTTGATATTCCTTGAAATAACAGTGATTAAAAATATAATTCAAGGTATTAATTTTAATATTTCATATTTTGGAAAAGAAATTAAACTGTGGCATTAGAGATGGAGTAATTTGGTCTGCTTTTACAAAAAAAAAGAGAATTTCTAGTTATGCTTAAAATAATTACAATATATATTTGCTTATGACTATGAATCAAGCTTGGTTTACTTATTATAAATATTCAAAAATCATGTACTAGAGAGATCATCTATTTTAATAATACCATTTAAGAATGATATTGTACTTTCACTTCAGAGCACTCACAAAATTAACCAATTAAATGCAGGTTAGTTCATGCATTAGACATTTTTTATGGAGCTGACAAAGCTTTTTCAATTCAATTGACATGTGCAAACCCTTTTCTCCGCGTGTCCCAACTTTAGTTCCAGAGACCAGTTCTTTACAGACAGAAGAAGCTATAAAGCTGAACATACAAAAATATTTTACAAATGGTATTCCAAAATCATCTTAAATACCGTCATCACAACAAACACTCAAGGAGCCTTATTTGCTCCGTTATTTTAAGGGAGAACAAAATCAAAGGCTATGCAATTTCACTATCAAGTCTGTTCAAGAATAAAATAATTTATTTCCTTGGTGTTTGTCCTGATTACTCCATTACAATGTGCCAGCACTTGCTTCTGCTCCTTTACAGCAGTTTCTAACTCTACGCATACGTCAGTAAGCTATAGGTGATGTTTCTAACAAACCTTAAAAAGTAAACCTAATATGCCTAGTTATGTAAAAATACGTAAGTACAAAGTAGGCAACAGTAAAAACAATAGCAATGGACTTTAAATAGGATTTCGGTTATAACAAGCTGCTTATCTAGAAGAAATTACTGATATTACAAGATAAAGGTGAACCACAGCTACTGTTTTACTGATATACTGGTAGACCCTAAAACAGTGTAAAGCTCTCTCAAGGTGCTAATCTTGCAACAAATAGTCCTATAGACTAGAGTGTCACAGCTCCCATGGTTAACACAGTCAGAAGGAATTAATCTCAACTCTGGGAAAACCCCATAGGGGTAGCCCCCGAACATTCAGTCCGTATCTCCACAGCGCTCACAGTGATGCCCACACAGTGCTGAACTTCACTGCAATGAATGTGAACAAAGTTGTTTAGCGGCTTGCAGTGGTGAACTTTTAATTTTGCTGTAGTCTTTATATGCTTTGACTTCTAGAGAAAAAGAAAAATAAATTGAAAAGGTGGTAAGGTTATATGTTTGGAATGAATCCCTTAAAGTATCATGAAATTTCACTTTATTTGTTTTCTTTTTCCAAAATTTTGTGTTTCCATAAAGAGAAAAGCTGTAATTATTAAATTAAGGAGCTAAAAATCCCTTTCTTTTAAAAGAAACTTACAATGAAATTACCTGCAAAGAGCATCAGTTCTTACTTTTGTCTGTTTTTTAAAAAATGTATCTTGAGTTCCAAATATATAAATCAAGATATTGTGTATAAGCCTAGGGTTTTTATTTCATCTATTGATTTAAAAAATAGTCTGGTCTTCTGGTCAGAGCCCTGAAAAACTGTGAATGCCCTTTTTTATAAAACTGAAAAATGGAAAGAACAGTAAATTTTCAGCAATGTGACTTTACTATTATATCTTTTCCTTTGAGATTCCTTACACAACAGTGTTTCAAAAAGACAAACAATAGTCTCCATAAAACCGTTTGCTTCTATCTGGCTAGCATAAAAATACTGTTTACTAAAATGCGGAGTACGTGACAGGATTCCAATCACTCTTAAGTTGAGCGGTTTTATTCCTTCACATAAGAGACGGTTAATTAGCAATTAGAACACAAAAGGCAACTAGATACCTCTGTTGTAAAATACCTTGATCCCCACAATTGCTTTTCTGTTATTCATCTTTTAATATTGCTTTCTAAATGTCCCATCTGTCCTGAGAATTTAGAACAGAATCTTTTATGATCCAAACTAAGATACACAAGTCAATTTGATCCTCATTTTTAAATATGAAAGTATGTGAGGGTTAGGACTTTCGGGTCAGACAAGCAATGAGAAAGGTCCTAAAAATTTTGGGAGGGCTTTTCTAGAAAATAAAAAGAGGATCTTTTTGTTTGTTTGTTTGTCTGTTTTAGTTCATTTCATATTAATCGTATTTGGTCCAAATTAATCTTAAATTTCCAGTGCAAGAAGTGATGCTCCCAGGCCAGGAGAACTGAAATTAATTTAAACATCATTAAAGCCAAGGTATACTGAATCCCAGCAGGATTTCGAAAACACATCTTTAAACATAAGATTAGATTGATAAGTATCCAAAGGACTAACTAATTATCTCCTGACAACCCTGGAATGACCCATACCAGTGCTTCTGGAGATCTGAGAAACGACCTGTCTGGGTTGCAGCCAAGATGGAAGTTCACTGATGCCTAAAGTCAATCGTGCCCTGACCCTACAAACAGCGGTCCAAAGTGAGATCCTTTGAGCTCTCCTGGACCGCAGTGGGCTGCGACCAGCATCTCCCTTTGAGTGGGATGCCTCTCAGAGCTTGTGAACTCTTAAGTTTGAGATAAGTTCAGAGGACTGCTGCTGCAGACTGGCGTGGGACCTGGGCTGAAACGCCTTCTCCTTGAAGTTCAAAACCTCGCCCGCTGAGAAATGCAAAAGCATTCAACGTGAGTATTTCACTGAAGTCCAGGGGAATTTTTAACGGGTACCTTTCTCTCTATGTATATAATCTATCTTTCTTTATATATCTCTGCGTCTGTATCTATAGCTGTGTGTGGAATTTGAGAACCTTATTAAGTCTTTTACTAAGTTGTTGTGTTATTACGCTTAGTTAGAAAATTATATAACTTGTGCTTTACCTTAGTAGTGTTAATCACAAGTGATAAATCACATCAACCAGATTCTGACTTGATTTCCCTGACTCTGCATAAATTATTTCTCCCAACCCACATGTAAATTATTCTAAACCAACTCTAATTTAATTTCTCTCCTTGTATGCTTTTTCCGTGTTGAATAAGTAATAGAGTGGACCTTGCCATCAAATTCTGTTGTCATGCTTTTTACATATTTGTATTAAAATCATTTGCTTTCTAATATCTTTGGTGGTGATTCTTTATGCAGCCTAAATCACTCATTTGTGACACTCTTCAAGTGTTCTCTTAAAGTTTTATAAAAAGATTTTGAAAAAGACAGTGATTTAATGATATATGTATTTATAGAAATTAATTCAGTGTGAGCAGAAGAGAAACAGGAAAATACATTTTCTCAGACTGTTCAGAATGGAAAGCATAGTTTGGTCACCAATCTGGCATGGATAGCTTTAGGAATAAGGTGAATTATCATTAACAGTAGACATTACCCAGTGCACTACAATTTAATATACTTATAGAGATAAGATTATGCATTAATTATGTTATAGCTGTGCCTTTTTCATGACTTAAGACAAATGCCTCCAACCATTTCACATCAGTCAGATGTTTGTGGGGTGGCTTTTTAAGTCTTATTGTTTTGCAGTTGTCTCCAGTGCTCAAGTGTATATGTCAATGTTTTATCTACAATACAAGCTATAGGGAAACAATGCTTCATCTGATTAAATAAATAGTAAGAGTATTTCTATGTAAGAAGAGTTTTTGTAGACAAAAAATACTGCAATCTGGCACTTGAGTATGTTTTCAACTGAAATGCTTTAATTAGGTTGTTCATAACAAATACTATGTGAGGTATAGGACAGATCAAAACACTCAGAAGGAGAAAGTTCCACCTGACAATTTCATTCAGAGCTTTACTTCTCTAAGGCAGTTACTTGGAGAGGTGACACTACTGTTGGTTTTTTCATGTGAAAAGCATACATTTCATTGTTAACTGGACTGAGATCACAAACTCATTCAGTCACGGTCACTACCCACACGAGAGACTAAGAAGTGATCAGGCCTGGGCTTACCTAAAAAACACTTGGTCAGAAGACCTATACTTGTTATCAATACAGTGCATTTTTAATCTCTGTGAACAGGAAACTGTACTTAAAAGAAGAAAAGCTTCTTGTAAGGAGCTCCTGGGGGAAAAAAGAAGAAAGTAATTTGGTCATAAGAGGAGATCTTAGAAGTGTTTTTTAGAAGTAGACTGATTGCTTCTGAAGAATACGCACAAGTCTAGCATCTGGTGCCTCTGACTGGGTTTCCCTAGTGGTGTGGATGCTTTTATTTTTTTAGATTAATTTAGTGCAGTTTAAACACTTTAAAGACCCAAATCTGAACCTGATGTAAGCCAGAATTCTTACTATTTCAATTCACAAAAAAAACCCCCAAACAAAAACCAAACCGAAAAACTCATGCCAGCCCTGCAGAAGATAAACAACTTACCAGGACGAAGAGACAGATGAGACATTCT
>NW_010545469.1:0-4893 GCF_000687285.1 Phaethon lepturus
TGCGTGGTCCTCGGCTGCGGCGGAGACGTGCTGAAACTCGCAGGTAAGCTAAGCACGGGGCTTACACCGCGGCTCTGGTGTTTATTTTCCTTATTGTTTTAGCGGGGAGATGGTTTAACGGGAGATTGCTTCATGTGGCTATGACTACATACATGGAAACTATGAGGCCAAAATGCCCTAAGATAAACACAGCAGGATTTCATGAATGGGAAGTGGTGCTTGGCTCTCCTCTGGATACCGAGTGAGTCTCACATGCGATGTCTGTTAGCGCTAATCCCCACGCATTCAGAGCAGACAGATTAGATGCCTGCGGTGGTACTTTCCAGATTGCGCTGTAGTAAAGAGAAACCATACAGACTTCTCAAGTTTCCTGTAGCCTAAAATTGTGTGCATTAAAATCAGTTCATGCAAAAAGCTATGTTACTACAGCCCTTGAAGCCCTCCAAGAAGTAATACACGGTGCCAAAAAGGCGACTACCACATATACCACAAAGCAAGGACATCAGGACTGACTGGACTGATGATAAAATTCCTGGAACATCTGGTAATTAATCTTAGTTTGGAAGGATTTTAAAATGTTGGCTTATATGACTAATTCCCTTTCACTCTGGCAAGTATGTATACGCCAAGAGACCTTTGCTTCTACAGTTCCTCAGTGGCTTCTCATGAAGTTTAAAAGAAAAACATGTTCGGAGGTCTACATCCCACTTAGAAAAAGGTCAAAATGTCAAAAACCTACACTGTGCTTATAAGTACCGTGGAAAAAGTTTTAGCTGTAAGGGGAGCAGAATTAAAATACAAGGTTCATTGACACAGAGTAAGTATGATTATCCATTTCAGGGTTTGAAATTTATCTGACAGCTGCTTGTACGTGCCTACCAGGTTGGCATGTTGAGTACTAACCAATCAAATATCTGTGTTCTTGAAACACTGATTCAACAGCCGTTGAAGCCATCATGCAGAATGAAAATATAACTTGTTGCCTAACAAGTCTGATTACTTTCTTGAGGCTAAAATTCCACAGTCTGCTCTCTGGTGGCTCTTACCCTTTCATCAAAATAGCAGTCGCTCTATTGGTCTGTGTTGTTCCATGTTCTTCCATGCCCTTGTGCTTTGGTACTTGTTCTGATCTTAATTTGTTTGTTCAATGCGTTTCTACCTGGGGACTTTATTACTAGAGCCTTAAAGAACTTGCATCATGGTTATTTTAAGCCTACATGGGTTGTAGCAAGTCATGGAAGCTTCTTAGATTAACAGTGATGCTGTGAACACACTTCTAACAGCAGTAGTCTCATGCGTGAGGATACAGCTAGTAAAAACACCATGTACAATAATATTTCCAAAAATAATATTTCACTAGTGTTACTTCCGAGCAACGAAACTCTCCTGAGAGACTTGTGAACATCATACCCGTGTTACCAGTGGTGCTGATGGACAATCACACCTTGCTATACCGGGTCTAGGCATAACTTCTTGAAAAGACAGTGTTTTATTTCATCTCCGTAAATGCAAATAGAGTCTAATAAAGGATGTCTTATCAAGCAGGCTAGTATAAAAGTAATAATAATTAACAAAAACCACGTGTGACATCAGCTGTGCTAGAACGACTACACCTTTACCAGTAGGCCAGCCGCATAACATCCAGTTGGGATAACTTATTTGTTATTTTGGTTAATAAACTCCTATAGAAAAGCTCTGAATTGAGGCAGAGACGATGCAAGCTCTAGCTATTTCAGTAATCATTTAAATCAGTCAATTATTCTTGACAAAACTCTTCTTATATATTTCATATGGATGAACTATTTTGGAATGCTTATCATAAATCTTTAAGAGAAAAGGAAAACATTAACAATATAAATATGCACTCTTATTTATAAACAGTCATCTCCTTTACAGGCCATAGGGAATGTTTCAAGCTACTATAGAATGCATGCTTTGAATCTATGCTAGCGTCGTAATTGTCTTTAAAGTGATGAGTCATTTGGATTCCAGCTAAGACAGCTCAGCTTGTAGAGCTGCCTGCTGGGGTAATGAGATAGGATACAGACACAAGCCACCCTTTGCCCCTGAGGTTTTATCAGGGATAGTTTTTAAGTGCTCTTGTCACATTTCATATTAGCATGAGTGCAAGAAGTGTTGCTGAAATTAGGTCAGGTTCTCCGAGCATTGCCAGATAAGTCCCTCCAGAGAGGAGATCAGATTTTTCTAGTTTGATTGTTCCAGCGCTCTGGGCTTCTATCAAGTATTAAATCTGCCATAAGATGAAGCTGGTTTATTGCAGTTCTCTAAATTTGCTAGAGCTATTGCTCTTCAGAGAATCTATAACACTGAAGCTATTAGATAGGCCTTTTTGCATTGCAGCCTGAAAAACAGGTTGGAATGTCGAGTGTACACCTCTTGCCTGTATGGATGCGATGATGTCATACTGTAGTACTAAAGAATCAAAATTTGGCTCACGATCAACAAACCCAAGTGACACGTTTATCTAATTGCCATCTTGACACAACTTCCCTGTACAGTCACAGCTGGTGTAAAATTGAAACCCGGGGAAGCGATGTAGCAGTGCAGTCCTTAGCCCTGAGCGGGACACACCGGGATCAGGCAAATCCACTGCTCTCCCCCGTTGCTCTCTTACCCTGCGGGCTGATGAAAAAAGCAGGAAACACTATAGCTACATTTACTGCTGTCTTTTCCATTTCTCAGTAGTAACTTCACATGAATGAAGCTTAGCTTACTTTGGTTGCCATCCTCTTTGATGAATAAGTAACTAAATACAGATCTCACTTCAAGATTTTGTACCAACCACTGTTTAAAATACCCAAACCCTTAAAATGAGATGTATCCAGATAGATATTATTATTTCCTTACAAAATATCCCCACTGAAGAGACCTGAAATATTCACCTAAGCTTCTGAACGTCTGTAAAGTCTTGGGTAGAAAACAAGTTCACAGGATAATAACCTGTTTTCCGTGGCAGCTTCCAAATTTTCTCTTCCATTTTGTTAAAAGCCTCAAACAACTTGATTTTTGCTAGGAACTCCCAAATGAAAACCACAAATATAGTTAAAAGAAAGAAATACTTTAAAATGAGAGAAGCTAAACATTACTTCAACTTTTTTGATTGTTTAAAGCCTTTTTCTCATTTTGTCTTGGCACAGTGCGTTTTATAAAACAACAAATGTAAATATTTATTGCAAAGCCTGGTTTTGTATATCCAAAAATTTTAAGGATGACAGCCAAATGTCTTGTCAATTCAGTGGGAGAGCCCAAATAGAAACAGCTCTTCATAGTTGTGATATCCAGTGCGTAATAATGGAGTAAACTCTCCTGCCAGAAAATAGCTATTAATTTTCTTTTCTACTATCTTGGATCTGGCCCACACCAGATATAAGTGGTTAGTATGAAGTATACAGTATTCCTAAGAATGCATTTACTACCACTTTTATTATCTCCAGATTTTCTTCAGACCATAAATGTGTTCTGAGGGCAAACATGCAATATGCAGGTAGGGATTACTTAACTGAAAATGTTAGTATTTTCATATGATTTATGATATCAACTGTTATTTGCTATGATTTTATGAGCAATATGTATCTGACCCAGAAAAAATTACAGCATTTAGAAATAGAGACTAGTTTCTCTAGAGAAGACGTATCATCAACTTCTGTTTTATATTGTTTATAACTAAAAGATATCAAGAAAGAATATCTAAAAAATTCCATTGTGAAATCAGACTGGATTACAGACCAATGAGATTATAATGAATTTCATGCTAAACCCACTAACCTGTGTCATGGAAAGGATAGGAGTTATACTTCTTAAGCAAATAGCATTTTAAAGATTTCACATTAAATATATCCCTTGATTTGTTTATTTGAGATTAAATACTACTGAAACATAGCATTTCTTGGGTGAAGTTGGAGTTGTTTGCAATTCCATAGCTGTTTACAGCACAAGAAAGAGGTTGCCTTTCATTTTACCGCAGTAAAACAGGAGTTTTACAGTGAATAAAAAAGCTTTTCCTGGAGTAACTGAATGTTGAACGTTTTTGAAGAAAGTCAACAGGAGCAAATATTGCTGCAATAAACCCACTGAGTATCTTCCACTTTATCTTGTAGCACCTTTGTGAAGTGCGCACTAGTTGCAGTCACTTGATAAACCTTTGAAGCAGCACAGAGTGAGAGTGTGTGTTTGTGAGTTTCCAAAGAACTCATTTCACTGATAAAGAAATAAATTAATTTTGGTTTTCTACAGAGGAAATGTTGGGCGACATTTTACAACTATAAATGCTGAGAAGTTTTTGATAGCAAGAAATAAACAATTCCATTTTGTTGTGGAAGGATAAATATACGAACTGACTGCTACACTTAGAAAGAGGAAATGTTTTCTCTGTATCTTTTAAAATTATCTTACCATTTCATTACTCTCATAATTTTCTAGGCCAAAGCAAATCATCTTTTTATTTTCCTGCCTGTATGAGGTTTACTAGAGACATAAAACTCAGCTGAGAAGATGGGAGACTAACAGCACTTCATAAAGCAAAGAGATCTAAACTTACTTAGTGTTTGCCCCTCAGTCCACAAAATACAAACACTTACAGCATCAATACAGCACAAATCTTCACCAGAGGCTCAGCAGAAATTTGGTCTTGCCACCATATTTTAGATAGCATGTCCCCTTTAGGCTTTAGCTAGACTAGATGTGCCTGATTTGATTTTTTAAAAAAATACATTTATTTGAATTTTTAATTTAAATTTTGGGAATTGGAGTGTTGGTTTGGATATTTTCGTGTTTGAATAATAGGAGCTTGGCTTGCTGTCCTGGTTTTGGTTGGGATAGAGTTAATTTTCTTCCTAATAGCGGGTATAGTGCTGTGCTTTGGGTTTGGGGGGG
>NW_010545469.1:4960-13808 GCF_000687285.1 Phaethon lepturus
CCGGTCCGGGTCCCCCCCCGTGCCGGTCCCTGCCAGCGCTGCGGGGGGGTGCACGGGGAGCTGGGGGGGGCACAGCCGGGACAGCTGACCCCGGCTGGCCAGAGGGATGTTCCATACCATACGGCGTCATGTTCGGTATATAAACTGGGGGGGTTGGCCGGGGAGGTGCTGGGGCTCGGGAACTACCTGGGCATCTGTCAGCGGGTGGTGAGCAATGGTGCTGTGCATCGCTTCTTTTATCATTATTATTATCTTTATTACTATTCTCCTTTTTTCCTGTCCTATTAAACTCTCTTTATCTCAACCCTCGAGTTCTACCTTTTTTTCCTATTCTCTCCCCCACCCCGCTGCGGGGGGAGATGTCAGCAAACGGCTGTGTGGCTGTTTTAGCTACCTGCTGGGTTAAACCACATCACTTGCCTTTAAACAAACTTTCCTGAGTAGGAGGATGGTAGCTTGGAGTTGCTCGTTGAAAGTCAAGCTGTGGTTAAAGCTTTGAATGTTAGGGTGAACCACATCCTACAGTGATTCTTTTAGCTTCAGAGGATGTAAAAGCTGTATGATCAGTACGACTGACCTATTAATCAGTCTGTCCCCTGCTTCCTCTCTCAAATAAATTTGCCAGAGTTAGAGATAACTAAGTTGTAACACGCTTTAGGAAAAGAGTAGCCTAGATAGAGGAGCACTACCCCAGGGATTGCCTTCACAGAGAAGAGCAGGCCACACTCAGCTGTTACAACATGGGCTGAAGAAGCCAGTGGGCCAAAACTTGATGACACTTTTCTCTCTCACCCCATGGAGGTAAGAGAGTCATCGTGTGTTCAGGAGACGGAGACAAAGAAGCTGTTGCTTGTTCGAGAACCGTTTTCTTATATATAGTCTGCCTTGTTTAACACCTTCTAGTCTTCTCATGTCCCATATTTTACCTGATTACTGTTTATCTTCTGTTCCGATGAAAAACTAAGTAAAGCAAAAATCCCGCTTTCATTCTACCCACGAATGTCTGCGGTCTTCTGAAGATATGGCAGTTCTGCATATTATCCATTTCTACTACACCAATTATCTTAGGTGGGTACAGATTTTTCTTATGTTTGGACCCTCAGGGACACCAGAGGAGCCCTGAAGTCTGTCAGCTGGTATTTCTGTTAAAATGATGCCTTTGCATCCCTGTAGGGGTGCGGAACTGTTTTGTGTAGATGAATTTCAATGACTTCACGCAGGAGTCAGGCCTGAAATTGCTATAGAAATTAAGCAGGAGCTCTAAAAACTGTTCTAATCAAAGGGTCTGTGATTTATAAAATTTGTATTAAATTAAATTATACAATTAAAATGCATTGAGATCACCTTTGAGATACATTTGGTTCATTATTGTAGTTCACTACTCATGTTTCTGTGTAATTTCTTCCTGGTTTCTCTCAAGGCAATCTCTGAAACACAAGGGTCTATAACTTTAACTAAGGACACATTCACTCAAATAAAGAGACATCTCAGAAACTTGGCATTTTAAAGCTTATGTTCCAGAGTTATGAACAGCTTTGGAAAGACAAGAAGTGCTATCCAAATAGAAAATTTTATCTGATGGGCACATTTTGGGATTAACAAAAGCACGGAAAGCTCCTAGTACAGTCAGAACTGTGCAGTGCAGGAAACTGAAGAAGTTTACTGATAGCAATTAAACTGTTAACTTATGAAAAGAAGATGTTATTATCCAAACAGGCTTATTAATGAACCGGTGTTTGGGTAGTTCACATATTCGCATAGCTTTGGCAGAAAAGGAGATGCCTGGAGATGATGGGTTGTAAGTAGAATTTGCAATTTTTTATTTCTATTTTTAAAAAATGCTTACTTGTTTAGACTTTTAAAAATGAAAATCTGTAGCTCTAATAGTCTTTGTAGAGCATAAACTGTACTAATTTGCAGGGATGTGGACTGGCTAGGAGCGTTAGACAGGATGAAATAACTGTGCAATATCTGTCTTATCTCTTATTGTCCTCCCTTCTCTAGAGTCTGTAACAGTAGTTTGACAGTGAATATTGTGCACTGAGGGGTCTGGACGGAAAGGACAAAGTCAGGGTGAAGATACTATATGTCATATTCTGGGACCAAAAGCTTGTGACATTTGCTTTCCCTCTGTAACTCTAGAGCCCATAGACTATTAAGATGTTTGGAACAGGAGTTAAGCCAAACCCAAGCACCTAGTTTAAGAGTTGCAGCCCTGGAGCATCCACTCTTTTGAGGCATAATTTTTCGTTACATAAGCACACCGAGTAACTCCCATTTGACTTGTTAGCTCCCTGAAGTTCAGTGTCTGAGCAAATCACAATGATCTCTTAAGGGTTCAGGATCTAGAAACTAAGTATTTTCTAAGGCCCAGTCAAGACATGCTTCAAAATTGCCTAATGTGTGAACTGGCCTCTGAAAAAAAGTAAGTATGGTCACTGCCTTTCTAAAGATGGTTGAGAGAGAAACACAAATCCCTATCCTTATGCAAGCTGCCTAACTTTGCTGAGGATATTGGCTTGTTGCTTTAATCAGGACAGGTTTGAAATCCCTGTCTCCTACTCCACAAAGGACTACGCTTACATCACACTTATTGGCCACTCTAAGGAGTGTCACTCCTCTGTCCCTGTTAGCACTCTATAAGAATTAATTTAAAGTAGTAGGTCAGAGAGAAAGCAAAGAAGGAACATGACTCGCAGGTGGTACAAAACTGGGAGGAGCGGCTGATACACCTGGAGGTTGTGCTGCCATTCAGAGGTACCTTGACAGGCTGGAGAAATGGGCAAAGGGGTATCTCATGAAGTTCAACAAATGTAAATGCCAAGTGCTGCCCCCGGGGAGGAATAACTGGGGACCAGTTGGAAAGCAGCATTGCAGAAGAGGCTCTGGAGATGCTGGTGGACAAGTTGGATGTGAGCCAGCAACGTGTCCTTGCAGCAAGGAAGGTCAAAAGCCTCCTGGGTTGCCTTAGGCAGAGCACTGCCAGCAGGTGCGGGAGGTGACCCTTTCCCTCCACTCACCCCTGGTGAGACACATTGGAGTGCTAGGCCCCGTGCTGGGCTCCCCAGGACAAGACAGACATGGACATACAGGGTTGGCAAAGATCCACAAACATGGTTAAGGGTTTGGAGCATTTGCTGCGTGAGGGGAAGCTGAGAGAACTGGGACCATTCAGCCCAGAGAAGAGAAGGCTCAGGGGCATCTTATCCATAAGTATGGATACCTGAAGTAAAAGGGTAAAGATGGAGCCAGACTTTTCTCAGTGGTATCTAGTGATAGGACAAGAAGTGATGTGCACAAATTGAAATACAAGAAAATCTACCTAAACATAAGAAAAAAACTTTTTGTACTGTGAGGGTGACCAAGCACTGGCACAGGTTGCCCAGGGAGGTTGTGCAGTCTCCATCCTTGGAGATTCTGAAAACCTAGCTGGACATGGCCGTGGGCAACCTTCTTTAGCTGAGCCTGCTCTGAGCAAGGGTGGTTGGAGTAGACAATCTCCATATGTGCTTTCCCACCTCAACTCTTCTGTGATTCTGTTACTCTCCAGCCTGGTGACCAGCTTATCACCTGTGGACTCTAGTCTTTGCTCCAAGGACTGTTTCTGTATTTACATTTCATAGGCCCTGGAAAAAATGCATAAGCAGTGCCTGGAATTGGGACTAGCTAGTTTCAGACTAGCTTTTGAGTATTCTGATTTTCCATGCTGCTTTATAAAACCTGGCAGAACAACCTCCTTCAGACAATCTCTGAAAGAGAAGAGTGACCATGTTCAGATCTTTGAAAGATAAGATGTGTGTTCTCAGGAGAGGATTAGATCCAGTTCGCTAGATCCAAATAAAGGATTATTCCTGCAATCTCAAAGGCCTCTAAACTGTAGAGAGAAGGGCTAGATTAAGATACTGTGCTACCTTTTGCATTAGTCATCCCTAGAAATGGCTGGCTTCTGTACAGGATGTTTGGGGCTTTTCACTGACAATTCTGTTCTCTTCTACTGTCCTAGTGCTCTCTTCCAAAGTCTAGTGCAGAGATAAGACCATGCACCTAAGGAAGTGTCTTTTGTTGTATGTAACGACTCATAGATAAATTGACAAACTTACCAAGCCCTAGGGGTTCCTTGAGGCACCCACAGATGCTGCTTAAAACTGTTGGGAAATTCCTGTGTTTTGAATTTTCCATTGAACTCTTGTAGAAGGCTTTCCATTTTCTTGCCTTTCCACAGAGCTAAACTGGTGGGATAATGTGATAGACAAGGCATGGAAAAATCTCATTTGGGAAGAAATTCTCTTCTTCATTAGATTTTCCCTGAGAGAGCTTGATCAATTATTTTCTTATTTAAGTAATATGAAACTGTATAATTAGAATGAAAACAGTAGATGAGTGTGTAGCCAACAGGTAGAGTTAAGGAGAAGCAACCTAGTGCCAAAACTGTTACGTTGCTACTGACAATTATTATCCAGCAGTCACAGAGATATCAAACACTTCTTCTTTCCTGTCATTGCATGGAGTTTTCTTCTGTCTTATTTCTCCTATCTTCATAGCGCTAAAAATCACAAGGACATATTTACACGGTAAGGTGCAGTACCAGGTCATTTAGAAGTTTACTTTCAACTCTTTTTTTTTTTCTTTTCCCTTGGAGCAGATTAATTATGGTAGAAGTATTTGCAGCAGCCTATCAGTCATCAGAAAACAATAACATAAGGCAGCCAGAACTGTAGTGGTAGACTTACTGGAAAGCTATTACATGATCAGGTTAAACTTAACAAATTGAATTTGCTTCTATTTTGTTAAAAATCAGTTCCGCAATGGATTAGCTAATGAAATGTCATTGCAGTGACTGAAGGATGTAAACCAGATATAGGTTTGTTGAGTATGTTTGTAGGAGAGATGTTTATATCTCAGATTTTAAATAGACATAGGGGATAAAAGAACATGCGATATGTTTTTCATCAAACATACTGCCTAGGAACTTCCAGTACTTGAGAAACAGTGCTGGTTGCCGGCTGTATTTCAGATGATCTCCTTATCATGTGGATCTCAGCAACAGAGGCACCGTGCAGACTTGGGTTTTTTGTTACAAAGAATGCAAAAGCCCATGTTTTCTTTTGTTTAAAATAGTATAAAGTAGAAATTATTGCTTTTAGTAAAGTTTCACCAGCATAGAACTAACCTGAAAAGTGGTTTATGCATTTACACGCTATGAGGTAATTCTCACTGATTATAAGAGCAAAGTCTGAATCTGACACCTGATGCTATTTTGTAGACATGAATATAGTGCACATGAATGTCTCTTCTGCCAAGACTGCCTGTTTGTTACCACGTGAACCACCGACTTCACTGGGGAACAAGCCTGACAATTCTTTGTTGAAGGTGGCCATTTCTGAAAGAAGTAGGACATAAGTGCAGAAGAGAGGAAAGGGCCTTTTCACTATGCAAATAGTCATTTTGTCCATACAAAAGAGTAATTCTTGATAAAGCGAGGGACCTGAAGGTCTGTTCCTACTGTCTTGAACCTAGGTTACGTTTTGTGTTGTGAATTCTGGAGGAAGAGGGAAAGGTACGAAATATCTCTAATATGACACAGGTACAAGAGTATCAAAAGTGACTCTTGTTAAGGCTATGGTTTACGTTCTTACCAGAACCATAAACTGCAAGAGCATATTGCAAATTCATTACTATCTACTTCAAGTCATCAGGAATTTTCGGTTTATATTGCCTAAATCAAATAACTATACATTATTAGAAACTGTTTTTCTCTGTCTTCGTATGTAATACTAGGAGGCTGTAAAAGTGAAAGTGGTTAGCAACTGTTTTACTGAGAATTTGCAAAAGCTCAGGCACATGCCCAGTGTTAGCTAATATGTCTCACCTGGGAAGAAATAACTTGAAAAAAGAATGATTGAAGAAGTGCGGGAGATATGATCTCATGAAGTCTGGTGTAAACTGACTGGTGAATACCAGTGCTGGTGTTTGCACCATGCCATTTAAATCTTTTGTTGGTTTGTTGGTTTGGGGTTTTTTTTCCTTTAAAGCTGGAGTATGCTTTCTGATACCAACAAAAAGTGGATAGGAACTGCTCTTGCTCTAGTTATGCTTCCTTAGAATTCAGACCATCCTTTCTGAAGTCCCTCTTGCCCATGATCAAACATATGCTATAGTTATGAAATGTCTGGAAAAAGATCTTCTGACAAAATAGTTTTTCTCCATCGATACTGAAACTTAACATATAACAGAAATTATACTGGGGGAGAAATTAAATGAGAGGAAGGGAAGGAAACAAAAAACCCCGCTCCACTCAAGTGAAGTACATTATAATTACTTCTAAAAAACACAGCTCCATGAAGGAGAATCAAGGTTGAGAATGGAGGGTTAATTAAATGCAATCCAACCTAGGAATTTTGATGACATATTAAAATATTACATGCTAGAAAAGAATTTACAACAGAGAGTCATGTGCTTTCTTAGTACACCCTAATAATGCCAGAAATGCTATGCCAGACAGTCAGCTACTCTGTTGTCTAGACGAATGGCATATTCTTGCTAATTGCAAGTATGAAAAGCCAAATTAAAAAGTAGGTTTTATGGTAGTAGGAAATGATAGAAAATGGACTATGCTTTCATAAGCTTTTTTCCTTCTCATTACTTGAGATAGAATTGAAATCCTGCACACAAAATTATACTCATTTCATCAACTATGAATATGTATTTTCCAAAATATATGGCTATGAACATATGGATTGTATTTTCAATGCATGTCTCAAGTTTAAGAGTTATTAAAAGTCATCTGTTTTGTAATATTTAAAATATTACCAGTGTTAAAGCTCAACTTCTTAGACACGATATTTTCCAGCAACATTTGTAGACAGTTGTGTGGGTTTTGTGCTTACCAATGAGAATGAATTACAATGAGGAGGGGGTAATACTGTTTATATATTTGTTGTTTGTTTTGGCATTTACACAGTCATCTACAAGAACTTTCTCCTGGACACTTCCTTGTTCTGGCCTTCCTGTTCTGTATCTGTTTTGCCCTTTTTGTCTCAAAATGAAAAGAGAGATGCAATTTAGAGTTCATTGCCACTTGTATTCATTTCTTTACCAAATTAGAGAAGAGGCCTTATTCTCCATTGCATCTTTTCCTCTGAAGCCTTGTGCAAAGTGCACAAAAAAATTATCATCAGTGAGGTCCTAGAGTGTGAGAGAATGATTCTGACACTCGTGGGACTCCTCCTGTGGATAGTACCTGGGAAAAGAATTGCATCCATGGCTCTAGCTCAGTTGTGGTTGGCATGTTTTCTGAATGCTGCTATGCTGTCCTGGGCATACCAAACCACCAGGTGTATATTGTCCACTTACACCTTTCTAAACTTGCTGATAATTACAGCTGCTTGCTACTGAGCTGCTGTACCATGTATATAGATGACTTTTGTTGTATACTTAAGAAGTGCAATAGCCACCCACTTCTGGATTTGGATGGCAGCCATAAGGTAGGTGTACTCTTGCTCCAGAGCTCATACTAAACCTTTGAACAGGAATATGAAGATGGCCTTTGAAGTCCTGAAATTAGGACACATTACCAGTTGCTAGTGATAAAACCACCCAAGACCACCAAGACAACACCAACACCTTTCAGCACGGAATACGAAAGAACGACTGACTTGTATTTCTGTTTAGTCCTCTGGCAATGTCTCTTAAATAACAAAAGTCAAATTGCTGGTACCACGGTGTAGATAATAGTATCTCCTTCTGTGTGGTCCTCGGTGAAATTTCCAATGCTCTGTTGCCCTTTCTGAACAATAGAAGTCACAACAGTCACAAAAGACATTGTGCCAAAACCATCAGCATGGCTGGTGGAGGAGAAGAGGTAGGAGCCCATACCATATGGGTTATGATACTTGCATAGCACAGACAAGCAGGTGGCAGGACAAACACTAGAAAGTCCTTGCCAGAAAATCCAAAAAGAGTTTTTTGCGTGAGGTGGTGTGCTGGTGGGTGCCATATCTGGTATGCGATGACACGGACACCTGAGATACCCTGAAACAATTGTCAGGCCTGAGATATGGCTGCTGCTCGCCCACCATGTCCCCTGGCAAGGACAGCCTGGGAAGCTACCCAACAGACCAGTGCAGACATTGTCCTGGTGCCTTCCCTGCAGTATGAGAGTCTGTGGAGAGACAGCAGAATTTGGCGTGGTCTTAAATTAAGACTGGAATGTGTCATAATAATTGACTAGTCTATTCCCCTATGGATATCTTGTCATCTCTCTGGGATATGTCAAGTTAGTTTCTGCTGGCCCATGGGAAAAAGATGAGGGAGGGTTCCTCAGCCAGCTGCAGTGGGACAAAATGATGTCACATATAGACATGACTATAGCACTGGATTAGTGGTTGGTCTGCATGATCTTGGGCCATATGTACATGGTTGCTAGGCAGATTTATGTTGCCAGGTAATCCTGTGTTTAATGCTCTCTGGCAATGTCAGAGTTTACACCCTGGTGGGGAGGGACTGCCACATCGAGCTCCGTTTGGGTGCCCTGCGCTGTCATGTGGAGGTGGACCACCCTGGTCATGACTACAGGCCTTGTCCTTTATTTGTGAGAGCATTGCAGGCAGTTCCTCTGCAGAGAAGTGGCATTCCCTTGGGTCTCCCCGACTGCTGGGTCCTGTGGATTGCACTGCGGGAACACGCACTCACAGCGTTATCAGCCAGATCCCTTTCACGATACCCTTCACGTCCAAAGCCAAGACGACGTGAACCGTCTGAGAATTTGCCCTGAAGTGAGCTGCTGCAGAGTGATACAGACGCCTACAAAGCCTTTGATCCTTCTGCTGCGACCGCCCAAGGGCTGCAC